>NW_006889842.1:25387-114968 GCF_000231115.1 Vittaforma corneae ATCC 50505 | reverse complement strand
CTTGGCATAGAAGGATCAGTCTGAAGTGAGCCAAAACCGGCACAGTTAGTTGTGTCTGATTCATTTAAGGATGCCGTGCAGATGAACTCTATTTCAATCTCACACCAGAAACGGATACTGCTCAATGTTCTGTGCATCAAGCTATCAGGCTGTATGGAAATTAAATAACACTGCTAACTATGTAATTTATTTCATTGTCTGTGCAAAGATAAACCACAGTTCTGCAGATGTCCTGGCTCTAGAAGGGACAGCCATCTAGCGCAGGCGTCATTTCTACGCTTCCGTTGACCATGTAGTTATTCTGCCTCAGCCTGTGGAAGTTAGAGGGATGGTCGAACAGTAATGAGAATGGTGGGTAGTAGTATGTTAGGGCTTTGTTATTCTTAGTTATTTCTAAAAGCTTCTGAGATAGATCGGCACATGATTCTGCATATGAGCATGCAAACCTGTCTGCATTAAACACACAGATATTTGCAATGAAATTGCCAGCCAGGGTAGCGATGAGGAAAAATAATGAGATCTTGGCGCTCACTGTCACAAAATGCTTTAGTGCAGACTTGTTCTTCTCCTTTCCAATCCTCTTCACCAGAAAGCACATTGCTAGGGATGCAATAATGTAGGGTACAACGTAGATATATAAGAGATCAAAGTGTCTTGCACGTCCTATCTCATGCAACAGCATAGCTTTGATTGCCTCAAAGCTGTTGTTCTGGATAGTATCCTTGCTAATTATAATGCTCATCATGGACTTGAATGGAACAGCATTGCTAGACGCCTTGTTAGAAATACTATCTACAACAAACACCCTTGAAATGTCAACATCGAACTCGGCAAAAAACTTTTCGTATTGAGAAATATCCATTCTATTCCTTTGGAAGTATTCAGTAATGGGAGTACCTCCCAGAAGATAAGGTATAAGATATGCTAGCAAAAGAGCTACTGCAGCGACGAAACAGTTGCCAAAAATTATAAGACGAGTTGTTGATACCTTTGAGGTGATGAAGGAAACAAGCTTGACAATGCCATATAAAACTAGGCTGCCAATAATACCGCCACATACAGTGAAAAATAATTCAGGTGCTACAGCACATACTACTAACAATAATAGGCCCAATGCTTTCCAGAAAATTATTTTTCTTTTCGAATATGGAACCTCATAGTGGTTGAATATGTACTCAGATGCCACATCCAGGACTCCAAGAGAAAATAGCACTATCGGTTGTACTAAAGTAGTGCCATACCCAATAGCAATGTACAAGATCATTAGTGGCCAATAGTCCACATCTACAAAGCAGAAGGTGGTGGGCGTAGCTGTGTTTACTACCATCTTGATATTTTCGGGATAGAACCACCACAGCCCAATGCATTGGTATGCAAGTGCAGTAGCCAAAATAACCATCTGCAGAGCTAGATACTTTGCAAACTCACTGGCCAGTACTTTCTTGACCACAGCATAAGAACCACTAAGAAGATGCTTGGGCCTCCCAACAATGCTTGCTTGTTCAGCAGTTGCATTGTGTGTATCACCGACATCAGCTAAGCTGTCTGTAGTGGTTGAAGTAGGCATTTTTATGAGGTGGAAAATACGACCAGAACTTATCTAAAAATTTGATAAAAATTTTAGAAAATCAGAGATGATTGGAAATAATCTCCATTGGCATACTTGTACACATTGATATAGTTATGCATACTACAATCCACTCTAGAGCTCCATCATGCAGAGGAAACAGTATCACCAGCAACTCTTGTATTCCCCTTGTCTCATGTTAATGCTTTCATCAGCTTGCTGTCTTACATATCAAGATATTTGATTAAACAACGATGCATGTCTCCTTGCTTTCCTATCCATATACTCTGCCATCCTACCCCTTCTAACTTACACCTGACTACTATAATATTCACCTCTATCTTCATCATATCTAACTACTTACTTATTGTATATCCATTCTCATCTTAGTAGAGCTGCTACCAACTGCTTACTCCTATCCATCCTAATATTAACCTATCTATTTTACATCGCTAAAAATCCATATCAACCATTATATTGCCAGACCTTGGATCTAGTCTTCTGAACAAGTTTTTCTATTTGCTACTTGGCTTGAGACAATCAATCACATATGTCTTGTACATACATATAGGCTTATTAAGCAAAGACTGCAGGAGAGGTATGCATACTCCGTGAATGTGGCTGGTTTGTACATGGTTTTACTGGCTATATGTTATCTGAGACTATCGTTTGAGTATTCCCTGTCATACTAAAATCAACTGATAAATTAAATCAATCAGATTTTTGTAAAAAGTATAAATACAAGTTTTGTATTCACATCCATGCACGGTTTAACACTACCAATTAAAACTGTAACTGGCCTGATCAGAGTACTGTCGGTTGGATTTCCTATGCTATTCTCCGCAGATGCCAGTTGCACCGTAATGAGTAAAGATCCAGAGCCTTCATCTGATGATTCGTTAGAAGAACAGTTCAAAGGTATTTCCGTCTCTGATATTGAATCAGTCAATATCTCATCCCACTCAGCTTCCAACTCCAGAGTTTTCAAGGATACAGATGGCTATTTTACCGCTTTTATGGAGGATTCTAGAATCATTAAAATGATTGATGAGTATCTTACAAATTCGGATCTTACACTGCATGAAGATTATTCAAGTACTAAAGCTGCGATTTATGAAGTGGTGGCAATGAAACTATATTATTCTTGCATTCAAACAGAAGATGAGTTTTTAGATGATGATGGATATTTAAATGAAGACGAAGTTTTAAACAAAGATGGTAGCTTCAAAGAAGAAGTAATTCAAAAAGTTGAAGAATACCTACGCGAATTCAATCTCAGGACAATCGCAGTATCAGATTTTGAATTCAACTATACTCCGATAAAGGCGTGGGAGCTCCTTGTTGATAACTGTGAAACTACGCATTTGTGGATATCAAAAGCGGCAATTGACGTTGCTGCACTGAACAGTTCAGGTCTCAGTAAGTTAACAATGCTGACTTTGAAAAATGTTGGACTGACAGAGATGCCATGCCTATATAACCTCACAGATCTTGAATACCTATTCTTGAATGATAACATAATTGGGTACGTCAATCTTCAAAGCTACTTTGATGCTAAGACAGGCGGCAGTACTATGCCAAAATTGGTGCATCTATACTTGTACGGAAATCCTGTATCAAAGATTGATGCAAGAATTAAAGAGGTTTTCACAGATAAATCCATGGAAATAGGTCTGAATGGGGTAGGGTCGTTTTCTATACATGGTAATATGAAGGATAAACTGGATAAAGTACGTATTCAGCTTGTTGAACCAGATGAGAAGAAAGAGAATGAGTCGGATGTCAATAACTGATTAAATTGATCTTCGATACTGATTTAAAGTATTTTTATTCACATACCTCATTTAGGCTTTATTTTCTACAATTAATATCTTCTCTAGTTAATTTTCATACGAACTATGTCTAGTCCGAACTGCTTTGCCATTATGACTGTGCTGTTTAAACATACTATCCTCTACTGCACACGTGTTTATGTGTTTATAAAGTGTGTAAAGAGCCTTGAGCTATACTCATATCTTGCTAATCAACCTATTTACAATGACAATACTTATCCTGGTCTTTGAACTAATATACTTTGTGTCTTTCTACTTTTCCTATTGTAGCTGCCAAAGAATATCTTCACGCCAGCATCACTAATTTGCTCAGCCCTATATGCTTAATACATCGATTTGAGAATTCCGTGTGATAGTTTGAAAGAGAGCATGAATACTCTTTGCTTCTAAATCCACCATTGTTTTGTAAACTACCTCATTATTATGCTATAAAGAAGATCACCAATGCATCAAAGGGGCCGTTGAGTGGTTGCTCAGTTACAAAACTTTGGCAGTATGCCAAAGAACTTAAGATGAATATCGATGGTAGAAGCTCGCCATGAGGCTGAGACATTCAGCGTAATCAACCCCAAGAAGAATATTTTAAAATTACGAAATACTGCCCAAATATAAAATAATGCTGCAAACTTGGTATCATGAGTTTATTTCGTAGTTTTAAATCAGCTATTTATTCCTTGGTACAACTTAATAGTTATCAGTCACAACACATCCATTGATTAGCAATTTTAGCTGCGGCCAGTCACACTTTTCAAACCATATCCTTGGAATGGACCCAACAACTTCATCTTTAACCCAAATGGAGCAATATCGTAATGTCTTCGGAAATCTAAATGATTCATTTAGGCCCACATCATCAGTGCATGATGCATACTTGCCAACATTAATTGAATCAAGCCCTGTTAGGTCGAGGTATAGTAGTTCTAAATCGTTGATCTCACTAATTTCATACGGCAATTTCACCAATCCTGTATGTCCATTGATTACTAACTGTTTCAAAGATTTCACTGCTGCTAAACTTCCCCAAACAGAGCTTGCATTGGAAAAGTTACAATCAGACACTATCAAATGATCAATGCTTTGAACTCCTTGCAAATTAATTGATCCGAATGTGCATTCATCTAATAATATAGTCTCTATCCTAGTAGAGTGATTTGAAGCTGGATTTTCGGATAGAGAACTAATCGAAGGCAAATTCACTGGATCAAGCACCTGTAGAATGTTTAGTGTCGTAAATAAGGACTGCTTTATACTTATATTTTGCACCTTGGATATGTGCTTGAGGGATATTGAACCGAATGAAGAATTGACCAGACTTAGATCTCTCAAATCATGAGTGTCTTGCAAAGTCAATAGGTTCGAGACACAGCTGCTTAAAGAGACTTCAAGCAACATAGGCATTTCTTGCAAATTCACTGAATTCAATGAGCAATCCTTTAAAAGAAATTGACGAAGCTCTGGCATCCTTTTGAAACTCAATGACTCTAACACAAAACTGTCCATGCCAAAATACTGTAGCTTCTCCATTTTACATAAGTCAATTAACTTTGGCTGATTGTAATTATCTGCTTTGATGAATCCTCTAGTAGATGTCGGCACTGATGTGTTAAATATTCTACCAAGAACAATAGTCATCTGTCTCAACCATTTCATCTGGTTTAATCTTTTGAAACCTTCAGTGTCAAATAGTAACCATCTAGATCGTATTTCGAGTATCTTAATATTTCTGTGTTCAAGGATCCAATCTAAGTTATGACCCCTAAGATCAAACACATTCTCGCTAGAAATATTAATACAAACAAGTTTCTGGGGATTAGGAAACTCTAACTCAATGCATCCTGTTAAACTATCAAGTTTAAGACATCTTATATTTTGCATAAAGCCAGCCCTTCTTTTCAACATGCCTAGTATGCAATCTGTCAATTTTATGAAGATAATTTCTGAATTGGCAATTATATACTCCTTTTTTGATGCACTACATTTAATAGAAAGCTGTTGGAGAATGACAATAAATTTAAAAAACCGGAGCATCATAATGCCTCTTCCATCCGTTTCATGGCTCGTTAAAAATTCCGCATAGTTTATCTGCTGAGAAAAAGAATCCCCTATGGCATCAAAATTGTCAAACTCAATGATCGTTCTTTGGAAATATTGTATGGCTTTTTGTGCTATTTTTTCATGGAGAGCAAACAATTTATCAGTTTTATATAAAGATTCATGAGCTATTCTTGAAAGCCTAAATGAGTTAGCAACCTCTTTCCTGTTACTGTCAAATTTAGCCAACTGATTTCTCAAAATACTAAAAGTGGTACTATTATAAATACCTAACTTTTCAAAAAACCTCTTCAACCAAAAAATTGAGCTGGGAAAATACGACTGCTGCATGCAGAAATCAAAGAATTGCTGATCATCAAGCCTCAAAAGAATATCCTTTAACTTCATAATATCTGCTGCAAACTGGCTTACATCTCGAATCTGGCGAATTTGTTTGAATACATCGCTGTATCTGATTCCATTAAAAAGTGGGATGCTTGTAATCTCCGATACAATGCTGTCAGGCAGCTTGGGAAATCCAGTATTCTGTCTTGCTGGCTCTTCAGTATCAGAATTTCCAATAGCTACATGTGAGATGCCTTCATCACCGGCTAGATTGGGGATCTGAATACTCTGCTCTGAACCTGGACATGCATCGTTCAAGCTATGAAGCGTAGCCTCCACGAATACAATTAAACTGCAGATTAGTTTGTAGATCCCTCTCGTTCGTGCAATATTCATTAAGGAGTATGAACTGAAAATTTTTAAATTAATTAAATCAATTCGAATTTTGACAGGAAAATCAGAATAGGACAATATAATATGTTGCTGTCCACATCCAATCCACAACCAGGCTGATAAGTCTCTGTGAATAGATATATCACTCAGAAACTGCAGTTGTAGTGTCTTGTTAGGATATTGACAGACGTCAAGTACGTATTATCAAATTATCTTAGATGCATGCCACACCAGACTAGTAAAGAAAATTGGTATATCTTCCGAAAATAAATATTAATATTGCAATCTTCTAATAATAAGACTGTACGATACTTTAAGGGTTTATTATTTGAACTTCTGTTCGTCTAGTCTCTCAAGGTATACATTTAATATACAAATAGAATATCTCTCTGATAAAGCCTCATCTGAACAGCTTCAACATAAGAAACATTTTATGCAGGTTTTCCATGTGGCCAGCCCATAAAAGACAATTTAAATCTAGCTACACCATGGCTAAATTCTTTTTCAGACTTCGCAGTTCGATTGGAAGCCTCACTTAATGCTCCAATTAAACTGCCTATTATCCAATCCTAAAATCTAAATGATTATTTTCTGGCTTTTGTTTATTTTTATTCTGGCAGTCCATGCAACTTTTCATCAAAATTATAAACCAAATACAACATCCATTACGAAATTTTCTAGTTGAATATGCATGCTTTGTGGCGAGGCACTATGGAGTGATTTCCCAGCAGTTGATCTTGGGCCTTTTCCTATCTTCCACTGTTTTCTTTATTTTTCTGTTTGGTGTAAACTCAAAATACCTCAGCTGTATGTTTACAGGTTCGCTAATTACACCTTTACTTGCACACGATCTAACAATCTTTCTGCAAAAATTTGAGTATAGGGAATATGGCCTCTCTTATCTACTTGAATCACTTGAGTACATTTCCAGTAATTCTCGTGAAGTGTCCGTCTTTCTCTGCTTGCTCTCGATCGCAGGCTCGCTTTATTTCTCAAAAGTGCCTTGGCCTGTCAGATCATTTCTGTTTGCTGTCTATTACTTCAAAACTATTTACCCGCTTGCCAACATGGCAGACTTTTTCTTGGAATCGGTTATCTGCTCAAGCTTTTTCTTGCTTCTCGCCTATCTTCTTTATTATCAGACCTTTGTGGGCGAAATTTTAACTTCTGTGTTCTATTCCCTGATAGCTTCCACAATAACTGTGGTCACCATGTACAAAATGAACTCATTTGAAATAGAAAATGTGGTTGGAAGACTGCTTTCGCTGGACCTGGCATTTGGAAACGTACAGTACAACGCCTATGTGATTCTAGTAGTTCTTTCAATTGCATCTCAGCACGCCATTAGAATGCTAAGCCCAAGGATTAAGAAAATGCCAAGAATATAAAATAAATAAAATTGTAGATGAAATATTCAAAGTTGTGTCAATAGCTTAAGCCTGCCTTGCCAAGATTGTACGATATTTTGTTACTCTCCAGGTTGATGGCTCTTGATCTAGCATATTGGTCTGGCCTCAAACATTTTCTATGGTGCTTTTTGTTGCTAGGTTCTACTTGTGACAACTTTCACCAATAAACTTAGCCTTCTGCCGAGCGTTAAAGCTAAGATTTCAGCACAATATAGCTTGGTTAGCTTCAACTTCACTGGAGCATCGCATAATACAACGAAATTATTCGTGTACTATTGCAGGATTTCTATAGAAAGACCAGAGATTAATCTGTATACTAACTTTGACTCGGGGCCGAAACACAAAATGTTTCATCTTAAAAATAAATACACAGAAATTAATATCTGTAATGTTTATCTTCTTATTTCTTGCAAAAATGGCACATGCCTACGATGCAATTACAACATTTCTAGACAATCCCATACGAATTTTCTCTTCTAACTCCAATCATGTATTTCTGGCCAAGGATCTGTCAAACAACTCTCTTGTCCACACTTCAAAATTTGCAATTGTCAAAAAAATTTACTCATCTTTTACAATTTCAAAAAATAAAAACGAGTATCAAATTAAATCAGGGACGGAATATGTTTGTCAAAAGGACAACGAAGTTGGAATATGTGACAAGGAAGATTACTGGAATATTAAACCGCAAGTTGTGGGATATAGAATTTCAAAGAAGGGAGATAAGTGTCTAACGCTCGAAACAGGATCTAGAGTCACTTTTGTGCCTTGCTCGGTTGAGAAAGATCAGACATTTGACTTTAAGCTCGCGGAAGAAGATGAAAAGTGCGATGAAGCTGAGAGTAGTGGTAATATTAAATCAAAGGCAAATCCTGCGCCACAGAAAGTTTTAGTTGATTTAGATTTTGAAAGATTGTTGAATAACAACACTATAAGGGACATAATTGAAACAAGTGTGAGAAATGCTAACCGTAACAGCCTGAACGTAGTAGAAGTAAATAATAAAGAGAATATTCCGTGTTCTGACGATCACCACAACGAGCATAATGAATATGTGGATCATCATCAGTACAGAGGACATATCTGGGACGAATCAACCACCAGGAGTGACTTTGAGGCAGCGCCACATAGCACAGGGTTCATATTTGTGTAATAAAACTCCATCTTTTGTTAGCTATTGTGTATTTTCGATATATTATATACACATAAAGTTGAATTTGCTTCATTAGTAATATTACTGCGACGTAAAGTATCAAGGCAAGTGAACTTACCAGTGAACAATTAAAAATGTTTCAACCAAATTTAATTTTGGACATCAGCTACACTCAGCTCAGATGGACGGGACGTCATCGTATTTAATAAAAGTGGCGATGAACCAAACTTCTCCGTGATAAATTTACGAAGTGCATCATGAATTGCTGATTCTTTAGTTACTTTCCTGGCATCCCAGCCTAATTCCTTTGCAGCCATGACATTTTCTAGCAAGTCATCAAAATAATATATTTTAAACTGCTTGCTTATAACCTTTCCCGGGTCTATTCCTAAATCGTTCATCAGAAATTTAAATGCTGATTCCTTTGGCTTGAGAATCCAGTCTTCTTCAATATTCTCGTCGTTTGAACAGTATATCTTTTCAAAACATTCATTAATACCCAAAGCCTCAAGGATACTTTTAATCTTCTCACCAAAGCCGTTAGTTAGGCAATATTTTTTTAATGGAATGCTTTCTAATAGTCCTTTCAGCTCATCGTCTGGTTTCAGGAACTTGCATGTGTCCATAAAATCATTCTGCTTTATTTGCTCAATAGTCATTCCATAGTCCTTCATAAGTCCTATTTTCATCGAGCCATGTTTTTTCTTAAGTTGTTTAAATGTCATTTCCGAGTCTCCAAATAGTTCTCGTTCTCTTGTATTAATGAAGGCACTCTCTGCAGCTCTAAGTTCAGCATTTTCGTACAGACAATAATCAACATCAAAAATCATAATGGATTCTTCATGATCAATCCATTGGCTGTTGTGTTTCACCTTCGAAAAGTGCCATTTTAATAATCTCAGGAAAAATTTTCATGGGGCGAAAACTAAGTTTGCTTAAAACTTATTTTGATCAAAACCACACTAAAGTTTCTGACCAAACTTGGCAGGCACAGAAACTTGATTATTCACTGTTGAAATGCCAGATGGACAATAAATTTCTTTAAGATTCTACAAACAAATGCACACTAGCATATTTCATCAGAGCTTTGAACTTTCAGTAGTCAAAGTAGAGAAGTCAACTGTAGTTTTTCAAAATACTTATGAGCACACTGGCAGAATTATCTTCACGATCGCCTTAGCATACTGCTGTTTTTGTGATTAGATCAGCTGTTGGTCTGGATACTTCTATAAAACGCAGCAAAATGAGAAATCTTCAGCGGCTAACTTTAATAACTTTAAACAAACATGCTTGTTGCATGCATGTATTCTCTTGCTAGCTTGAAACACTGTTTCTTTTGTCTGTCGTATATTTAAACCCAAACACTACCCTATCTATCCAATGGTTCTCAGTCAGGAAGAAATGACAGACTCGGAAATAATACAGCTGCTGAGTGAGTACAACTTCACGAACCAGGAAATGTCGCAGATTCTCCGAGAAATTAAGAAGAGAGATTTTGAGTCTGTGCTAGCGTACATTGAGGAAGTTCGGAAGAATCAAGGTACATGGCAAGACAATGACAAGGAAAAGATGATGGATGAACTTAGGAAAAGAAACGATATGCAGAAGATGGAAGAGGAGCGAAAGGAAAAATATAAGCAACTGCTGAGAGAAAAAATAGCGGCCAATAGAAGGGAACAACAAATAAGAGAAGAGCAAGAGAACCAGACAACAAAGACAGAAGAAAAGTCAATCCAGATTGATGCGGAAGTTAAGATTAGGATTCTTTTGGGAGATAACCAGGAAATCTACTTGGGATTTGATAACAATGCCACCCTAAAAGATCTTTACGAGAGAGTAGCCTCGGAATTGGGAAGAACGTCTTTTGAGCTAAGTGTCTTTGGTGTTGGATCTTCTGTTCCTGTTTCTGACAAACTAATAGTTGATCAATTTAGCGCCAAAGCAGTGATGCTTGAAATGAACTCGGTAAGTAACTGAACGCTAATAAATAGTTGGAAATGAGTTCTTACATTAAGAGTTATATTAAAATAGCGATTTAATACTTCATCGTTTATAGTAGAGCCTGGAATTAGAATTTCAGTGCACTGGCTTAATATAAACTACGCTATTTAGCATTATTCTTTGACAGCAAGCAATCAGTGCACTGCTTTTTCTTGCAATTCCTAAAATAAAACTTTGGTTGCCCCAGCGATTAATGTTCCTTTGCACTGACAATCTTAAAAATGAAGACAGAGTGGCTCTGCTTGGAGAATTTGTCAAAGTAGACAAAGACTATGTAATTATCCGCTCCAACAACGTGCTCTTTAAAGTACTCCCAAAGGGATTTGATGGTTTTAAGACTAAGATTCTTCTCGTAATTGGAAGCTTGAAGGATGGAGTTGTTCATGAGGAACATACTCAACAAATTGAAGACGGGTTTGATCTAAATGCATTCCAAAGGCTGGCTAGAGCTTCTGTAAAGTACCCCGAGATATTCTAATAAACTTGCATACCTTGCACCGCTTTTGATGTAATGCATTCTCAGATGCTGTCTTTTCTCCTATATAGCTTTGCATTCAAACTGAAATACTGCAATAAAGGAGACCCTAATGAAAAAAACCAGTACTTTATGGTTTAAGCTTGTCGTTTGTATGCTGTTCGCATATGTAATCATAGCTATAAATTAAAAACACATCTCAAAGAATAAATGTTTGGCAGGAAATGCACTTTACTTATGCTTGCTATTTAAAAGAATATTAAATGCACTACTACCAACATTTTTTTACTTCTCGTCATTTATTTCATTTTCTTGATGCTCCTTAACAGAGAATGAAAAGGGACTGCGTGACGGCTTAACCGACTTTTTGATCTTTGAGCCAGGCTTGGACACAACAAGGCCAACATCATCTTCCTCTTCCTGTGTTATTTGGCTGAGTGTATTTTCTATGCTCTTAGGGTCATTTTCTTCGTCTGAGGATTCTATCCAGTCGCTAAACTTCGGCTTAGGCTTCTTTTCCACAACAACCATATCTCTCTTCAAGCTAGTTTGCCTAGATCTGTTCATAAAAGAATCCTCGGGTTCATTTGCTCTGCTCTGCCTCTCTTTCTCGTCTAAATATGCTGTGAAGTCCTTTGTGTCCTTGTATCTAATTGAAAAATCGCTATTTTGGGTTATTTTATGTGAGTACTTATTTCCTCCCACATGCATCCTCCTTAGTTCTTCTGTAGTCCAGCTATCCATCTGTGCCGACTTCACTCTTGAACGATGCGCACCCAGGCGCCTATGTAAAGCTGAACACTCGTAGCAAATAAAAAACGAGTGTGTAAGATCAGCCCAGGACGGGTTAGATTTACCGCAGTCTGCACACTTCTTGTTATACGATAAGTTCATGAGATAGTCCAGAAATTCATTTACTTTGTCAGTATTGTATTTATTATTAAGCATTGGCTGGGGTCTGTAAATACAGACAATAAATGTGGAAATTAAATATATTCAAGGATTGCATTTAAAATACCCAAATTCTCTATACTTGAGACAGTATGCAATCCAAAAGACAAATTCCATCTACATTATTTTATTATCTTATATCGGCCACACATGGTCCAATTAAGCCTTATTGTATTCCACAACCCCGTGGCATTTCAATAGCGTTGTACTCTCTGAATAGCCTAGTTGTTGCTTCACCATGCTATAGTTCCCTATGAAAAACACAGGACCTTACGGACTAAAACCTTGATTCTCTTGATTGGCCCCGTGTTTCGTTCATTTAGCAATATCCCCGAGTTATTTAGTATTTTCAAAATCGATTCGAGAACCGATCCGTCGCCCTGTTCGCTGACCTGATAGTCTAGTGCCATCAAGCACACTCTTTCTGCCTCATTCAGGCTTCTTTTATCGGTTTCAGAGACCAGTTCCCAACTTTCATTTGTAAAGGCTACATCTCTATAGTATTTTGATGCAATCACACAGCAGGATAGGAATATTAAATACTGGTTTCTTAAAATTTCAAAATTATTACTATCCAAAAAAGGTCTACGCTTTAAAATACGGAAATTCACCCCACAGCTATCTGCGCCCCACATCTCTACGCGATTGATCCTGTTTAATATCATTTTGTAGAGCTTAACTGCAGTTACAAAGGTCTGAAGAGGTACATCCGCCTTAACCAGCGTATTTACGAGTCTTAATGCAGGCACTCTGTCACCTACAAGCTCATGGATGTACTCAAAAAGGTTTGAATAAAGGTCTTTGGCATTGGCATGCATGTTCTCTGTAACCAAACTGCCTTTTATATTGCTGAAACATCCTTTACCGGCAGACTTCGTTTCAAGATTAAAGTACCAATGAAAAGGTATAACAGTCCATCACAGCTCCAATCAGAAAAGGCAGCAAGAAACATTGATACAAAGAGCAGCAATAGTAAATTATAAAACATAAATTTATTTGATAAAACCATCCAAAGACAATATTAAAAACAGTAATTTGAATCAAAAGATTAGCATAACTTAGCGGTTGCTTATGCATTAGCCAATCCTCATGATTTATTTCTTTTTATGGAACTTTTTGTGTATCTTTTTGAATACACTCTTATAATTCTCTTTGTCTTCTACCTTCTTCTGATTCTTCTTAGTATGCTTCTTTTTCCTCTGCTCTCTCTTTGATTGCACAAGCTCTCTCGTCTTCTGCTCTCTTTCTAAAATAGAAAGACATTTCGATATTTCCTTTTCTGAACGAGCAAGCTCCATATCTACCGCAGTGAATGGTGGGACATTCATTTGCAATAGCTTTTCCATAGCTCTTTCCCTGAATGCTGTCTCTATCATCTCATTTTCAACTTCTGCATCAAAGCGTAGCTTTTCCATTGAAGTAACGTACTAGGGGAAGATGAAAATCAAATACATTATGGCCAAGTATAAACAGTTTTAACCCCACCATACCAACCAATTTCAGACATATTCACGATATGTACAAAGCATTTTTCATGCTTTATCTTTGAATACAGTATAATCAAAAAACTACAAAAACCCAATGCAGGGATAATCATCTTTTTAATCAAGCTAAGTGCTATCAATATATACTAAACCTTACTCCAACTCGAAGGAGTTGGATCGATTGACATATACTCTCCCATCTCTTTCAATGTCGTCTATAAATTTGTCACTCAAGACTCCTTCTACAGTCATGGCATATACTCCGGGTCGATACTGGTTTACTCTCTGCCATTTGGCAACCCAGGAACTCCTAGGATCCTTCAAAAATATCATTCCTTTGAAAGAAGGGGATGTCGTGTATCCAATGTTTCTGTTCTTGTTCACATTCAAAAATGGACAGTTTGGGCATCCTTGCTCTCTGAATTCCTGCACAGTCTGTATTAATGAGCAGTTGAGGCATGCTCTCGTCTTCTTTCCTGTTAGCGAACTGTCTGTTGCTATCTGATGTGTCATTTTGGAAGAGGGCAGAGAAAGATTGAGCTACAAAAACACCACCATGCTTGGATTGATGTAGGCACTGCTGTAGAATGCAAAAAAAAATCCTAGCAAAGAATAAAATCCTACGCTACAGCATTGCCTCAAAGTTCTGTAGCTGGCCACATGGCTTGTGCACAGCTCTATAGGATGCTTCTGTAAATAGCTGTATTTAATCTATGATTTTGAGTCAAGCTTCAGTTTTAATAGCATTCATCAAAAGCCTATCTTAGAGACAAAATAGATTAATTAGCCAAATCAAATAAAAATATGGCAGCACACATGGCATAAGCATGCATCAACTCCAATACTTCATACAAAAAATATTAAATAATTTATATTCAAGTCTGCTGTTCTACACCTTTTTCATTTTTTCCAAATCTTTTATCATACTCAATACAGGCAAGTCGTGCAAGCATATTCAGAGACTTCATTGAATACTGTTTCATAGTGTTCTCAATGCTCCAAATGTCTCTCTGCTGCTTTGACTGCTCCTTTGTTCTTGGAGATGATTTTTCACTTTTTGTCTTTGATTCTGGAACCATATTTGTACTGTTCTTGGACTCATACTCAGTATCCTCCCTAGCACTAGTCTTTGCTCTGCATCTGGAAATGCACATCCTTCGAACGACTTCAGAAGTATTTTGTGCTGTCGCGCAGTCAATACGGTTCTTTTTCTCTTCTTGACACCAATATCCATGTACGGCTAAAATTTACTTTAATAATTTATTGCTAAAAATTAAAAAATAAAACTACATAATTGAAATAATTCACACAACACTCCACACTGGTCAATTTCTTTCATAAGGCTTTCTGTCTTACATTTTTATTATACTTCTGCAAACCGCTGCTGGAAAAGACGTGGTAGGAAGATGAAGAATATAAGACTAGTTGCCGTCTTGCATCACTAAATGCTCTACGATTGCTGAAATACACATATCTCTATGGCGTAATCACATTCTTTGGGCATGATCAAGTTTTTAAAAGAAAGATACAAGCATAAGCACATTGTAGGAGCTTGTAAGTAAGGAATGTGTGTTGTGTTTCCCAGTAGTTCTCTTGGCATGATCGTAATACCATTTGCAATATTGGTTCGAATTGCACTCTATAACTCTTCCTTTGGAGTAAAAATGAAAAATGCATAAATCCAGCACAAAATATCTCTACTTTGGAATTTACAGAATATTTTACGTATATGTTTTATTGGTGCTTTTATAAGGATCGGCAATGCCGTGGGCACGATTCATTTGCATGCAGCGACATTCCTGCAAGTTTGTTAATATGTATAAAAGAATTGCCAATCCCAGAATATGAAATCCACATATAAAACATCGATTCAAAAACCCAGGCATCTTCAAGAAAAGTAAAAATGAACCAAAATATATAATAAATAGTTGGAATATTCGTATGAATACAATAAATAGACCTATAGTAAATAAAAGTAAAAGCCCATGAAGAAATTAGCATTGGAAATCAAAAAAGCAACGAAGCATAGTTTACTCACACAAAGATAACTTTTCAAGAAGACGCACAAACGATCTTACTGGTCTACCTGTCGCTTCTTTCCCATGAATCTCGGAAATATAGCTCTTGTCCATAGTTCCTGCAATATCAAAATGGACCCACCTGACCTTACCGGTGTCTACAAACTCTTTCAAAAACTCGGCTGCCTTGCAAGATCCACCATCTGGACCACCCATGTTATTAATATCCGCCACATGAGACTTCATAGCTTCCCTGTAAAATGGAGAGAGGGGCATGCGCCAGAACATGTCATTGCATTCCATTCCACATTCATAGATCATTTTTGCAAAGGCATCGTCTTCCGTAAAGAAGCCCGCATATACTCTACCTAGGGATACAATCATTGCACCCGTGAGTGTAGCCGCATCAACTAGATACTTTGGGCTCTCTTTCTGGGCCAACGTTAATGCATCGGCAAGGATCAGCCGACCCTCAGCATCAGTATTGTCTACTTCTACAGTTATTCCTGACATGCTTTTGAACACATCGCCTGGTTTTGTAGCTATACCCGAAGGCAAATTCTCAACAAGTGGTAATGTTGCAGTAATATTGGCCTTTATGCCTAAAGCAACAGCCAATTTCAATGAGCACAGTAGTGTAGCAGCACCCATCATATCATGCTTCATAGAGTACATGTTTGCAGCGGGCTTTATTGAGATCCCGCCACTGTCGAAGCATACACCCTTACCTACTAGAGCTATATCCACAGACCCCTGAATCCTTCCTTCATACTTTATGCGTAGCAGCTTGGGCTCCTGAACAGATCCCTGACTTACAGACAAGATTAGATTCATTTGATTCTGAGCCATGTAGTCCTTTGAGTAGACGTCAATTACTACATTATCTCCCTCAAAAATCATCTTCGAGTATTCGACGAATGCAGTAGGTGTCATCAGATTGGCTGGCGTGTCTCCAAGAAACCTGGCAATATTCTGCACATGGGCTATTTCAATGATATTTTTATACTTTTCAGAGCGTAGAAGGAAAGAAGTCTCTTCTTTTGTCTTCTTCAGGAAATCATAAGTGTAGCTGGCCAAAATCAAAGAGAAAATAGCATCTTCGGTGAAGTCAGAATCCTCAAAAACTATCTCGGCCTTATCAAACCTCTTTAGATTATCATAAAGAGACTTCATTGCTTTGCCAACATTTGTTCTTTTAACAATCAAGTTTTTTTCGCTTGACTTTCCCACACACACAAAAATATCCTTTTCTAAACAAAAGACTTCACCCACGCATCCTCTTGGATTATTTGACGAGAGAAAGACCCTGTGTTCTTCTTCCATGTTTTCGGAATGGATTGTGATTGCTTCTTGGTCCTTTGAGAAGAGAAAGACCCTGACTTTGTCTTGTGGGTCGGCCAATTCAAACCGTTTCCTGAGCCTTGGAAAGTCCAGCAATTCCATGGGGCAATTTACAAAGAATTATAATACCTGTAAAAGTTGAAATTAAATGAACTATATTATAGTGGATGGGCACCCCATAACATACTCTAAACGCTAGTACAATATTAGTCAACCTTAATAATTTTTAATCTACTCTACTGTGCTTAATATTTCTGCCGTCTCCTTTAAATGGCTTGAATACTCCTTTGCAACACTCTTCAACACTTTTCCAACTGAAGCATCATCAACAAACTGTAACATCATTTTCAAAACCTGTGCTGAAAACGTTGAAAACTCTTTCTTTTCTACATCCCTTATTTCTCCGTTATATCCTCCATCCTGCAGAAGAATCTCAAGGTCGTATCTCATGTTTTTAACCTTCTTTCTATTCTTATCAATCTCAATGCATTGGTTCCTCTTTTCCTTCAGCTGCAACCTGATACTTTCCAGTCTTGAATTCAGCGTCTTCTTTGACTCTGAAAGTTTTTTGTATGCACCTGAGAATTTCTCTGCTGACCTTTTGCATTCTGGATCCAGATTCATCATGCTCATTCTTCTGGCCATCAGCGACATCTCCTCAAAAACATCCTTGTTCTTGTATACATTCAGCGCTGATTTCTCACTTATTGACTCCATGCCATTCTTTAGAACCTTCAGGAATCTATTTCCATGCTCGTAGCTCATCAGATTTTTTATCATTATGTTTGCATTGTTTAGGCTCTTCTTAAGCGCACAGTACTCCTCCTCCGACTTTTCATATCCCGGAATTAACTGCACGTTTTTATACTCTAGTTTTCTAATCTTTCTCAATACGGTTGTTGCAAATTCCTTAATTTTGGTGACGCCTTCGGCTGCCAGAGAATTATTCTGCATTGATAAAGGAGTGTGGTGGATATAAATATTGAATGTCAAATTTTGGCCAATCCTTATCTAGTATTAAAGCCCAATAAAAACTAAAAACAGAAATCAATTAGTTACGAGGACAGCCAACTAGACGATGGAAAGCCTACCACACCAGTTGCCATTGCTGAGATAGAAGAAACTATGCTGGTCTCTTTGTGAAGCTTGTTATATGTCAAATACCAACGCCGCGGAAAACTATATGGAACCCAAAATGACGGATATCTGCACGGCGTTGCACAACATCTTCGTCAAAACGCTTTAAGCAAACCCCTTCGCTTTCCGCATCTTTTAAATATTTGATTTCGACCAACCTATTATAACGATATAATTTATTTACTACTGCTCAGGACAATATGTCTGAAATAAAACAAACGAAACACCGTCTACTTCAAAATCAACCAATGTGTGCTCAATGTATGAGCACGCTCCAACCATATGCTTCCCTACAAAAACTACCCAGCCTTTAGAAAACTTTGAATCCAACTCCTTTTTCATCTTTTCAGCCAGCTGAGGAAGTGTGGGCTCATCTTTTATGTGCCTCTTGTATATTTCCATTATTGCCTCCTTTAAGCTCATATCTGCCGGCTCACTTTTGAACTTAAACTCTATATCTTTTGTCTCATGCTTCTCGCTTTCTCCTTCTTTTGTTGTGGAGACCATAGGTCAAGTTTCTGGTAATTTTTTAAACAAATAAAGATGAGCCAAGTCACCATAGGCATATGATTATACAGAAAACCATCAAATACCTCACATGTTAAAATAAACAGCCTTTGATGTATTTATTAGATCTTATATCCAACATAAAACCTGTATTCATAGCCATTTTCATAGAAACAGTTGTCTTTGAGTTCCCACGTCTTTTCTACCTTCTTGTCAACAAGAAATTGGTCAACCTTAGAAGAGACATTCTCAAGTCTAGCATCCACCTCTGGAAATGTACGGTCACCCTTGAGGCTATTTTCCTCAACAACTGTGCAGAACAATTTACAGTCGTAGCTTCTAATCGCATCTTCATATATCTTTGATCCTCCAAAAGCAATCACGTACATTCCACTACTCTTGGCAAAGTCAATAGCTTCTGGCAATGTCTTGAATGATTTTGCATTGCCTTCAGCTACTTCAGAGGACGTAACAACTAATATTTGCACATCCTTGATTCTCTTGATGGTTTCATACGTAGTTTTTCCCACAACCAAAGCAGTATTTGGATAGAGACGGATAAGCTTAGTGACGTACTTCATGTCGCCTTTGAAATCCCTTTTCCACGGAAGGTCTCCCTCGTATCCAATGTACCTATTCTGAGAAGTATATGCTACAAGCACATTTATCTTTTCCTTACTCAAGTCTATCTCGTTTGACATCGTTGGACCCAGGGCTCAAAAAAATTTAATAAACATAGCGGGTGCAAAGAACCAGCAAAGACATGATGGCCAGAGTCTTGCTACCAATTAATTCAAGTCGCAAATCAAAATTACATAACTTTAATCGAATACATTCTTGCCTGGATCATAATGATCTGGATCTGGCTCGGGGCCCCTATCCTTCTTCTTTTTAGATGGATACGCAGGATCCACATTTATAAATGGATTATCATCCGAAGAGTCCAAGTTGTCTGGACTAGCCACCATTCCTTTAACTTTGCTCTTCTTTTTGAGCTTTTGGTCAAAGTTTGGAGCAATATCATCTGCACCAATTTTCCCAAATGGACTAATATGCTCTTCCCCAGGCTTGTCTTTGATTAGGGGCTCAAATAGACTATCTTCTTTCGATGTTTGTGGCTCAGAAGGCCTATGCTCCCTGGCGAGAGCTTGGGATTGGCCACTAGTAGAGGCATTTACAAAAGAGCTGGAATCGGCTTTTGATATTAGATATGTTCCGCTGTTTGTGTAGACAGTAAATGACCCATCTGACTCCATCCTCACTTTGAAATGCTTTTTGAGAAATTCTAGCAAATCATCACTTGAGCTGTTGCTCATGGGCAGAGTACGAACAAACTTATCAAAAGTTCATTTCTGCACTACATATAAGTGAATATGAACACAAAAAGCTAATGTACTGGTTATAGTACTAACTAAAATAAAAATGTAAGCAAACTTAAGATAGGTGCACTAATATCAATTTTTCTTTATTTTTATCTTTTTATGGAAATATGCACACTCTTTCTTAAATCTTTTATCATGCATTTGAATGTAGCTGCTTGGCGTGCAGAACTGGGGAAATTGCTCAAAGAAGCTTCGGTATCCGCCTTCTAGAATGTAGATTTCTGGGAAATCAAGCCTTGGGTATTCATTTCCCTTTCTGTCCCAGTTTCTGACTCTTCTGGCCAAAGTGGGTCCCCGGATGGATGAAAATTCGCAGTAGAAAATTAATATCCTCCTGTCCTTTATAGTCCTGAATACATCGCCTTCGTTATTAATATTTACAGCTCCCCTTATGTGTCCACCATCATACTCATAGCTAAACCTGGCATCGATCACCAAGTAATCTCGCTCGAATGTCTTGTTTATAAGACACACAAGTGTCTGTGCCGATATTCTCTTTATTGCATCACTCTTTCCGCACCCAAGCGTTGGCAGCGTGATCTGTTCGCCGCTATTGGCAAAGTCCCAACAAGTGCCTTCTAAATTCTGTGGAACTGATCGAATCAAACTGTTGGACTTAAGAAGAAAAAATGCATTTCTAGACCAGTTCTGTGATCTTTTGTCTTCCACGGCTAGCTTCTTCCTCATAAAAGTTGAAGAGTCCTCACGAAATGGATTTTCATTTTCAAGATTTTCATCCAAATCTGACCAAAAATCCTCCGAACTGGTGTCTATAAGAATGTTTAGGAATGGTTTCTCTGACATTATGTCATTGCTGTACTCCTCTGGACTGCTGTTGTTTGTGAAAATATCATGGGCCGGCATGTAAGGGACCAAAAAATTCAATTTACTCAATCCAAACATATTCAGAAAAAATTTTTACAAAATTAAAAGTACAGATTAAATAATACAGAAAAGCCCCGGAGACACGCATTTATGTTTGTTTGCTGGTCCTTTGTTTGTTTTTGTAAATAAACAACAAAACTTTCTATTTTATTTATTTTGAAGAATATAAAACACAATTAATTTGACTGGTGTGGCTGTCAATCAATAATGGTTTAACAGAAGTAAAAATGAAAATTTAAAAGTATTATGGAGTAGAACACACCATACTTGTTGTTTGATGCCGGATTCTTCACGGCCTGGAAAATTTAGAAACAGGAATTTAAAATCAAAATAAAGAAAAATGAGTGACTTATCATTTGATTTGGCTTCATTTTGCCAATATGTTGGGTGATTTTGTGCACAGTGCATCTTTTTGTAAAAATTTTAGCATCAAAGTTGGCTGGTGATGGAAAGAATCCATTCCACGTGAATTTACGTCGTTCTGCATGGCTTTGTCTAGTTCAAGCAGCCAATTGGTCAATTATACAAATATTCTGTGAAGTCTCTGTTTTACTATTGAATTTTTTGGATAAAGTTTGCCTATTTAAATGATTGACAGTTAATTTGCCTTGAGATAAAGTTACTAATGAAAAGACGGTAAACTGCATCCACAGCATAGCTATATTCACGGTGCAAGTGTGCTTTGAAAGATGAGGGCTGCATGCGAAGTGAGCAATCTCCATATCTATTTGGTAAAACTTAGTGCCCAAATGAACATTAGACAAGCCTTGGATTCCAGCGAGAATATTCTAAAAACACTCAAAAAGTTTCCAAAACATTCAAGATGCCCACATGTTGAAGAAAGATATCCCAGAAGAGTGCTTGTTGAGGCCCACACTGAAATCCTGAGAAAGTGTCTTCCTCTTTTTGCAAAAATCACAAAAGAGGCAAAGGCCTTCGTTCAGAACTTCGATCAAAAGGCGCTTGAGAATGTGGCATCAAGAAAGGAGTACATCGAGTCTAAAATTGCAGAAGCCCGGAGTGATTTCCATGAACAAACTAGAAAAAATAAGATCATTTCGGAGATTGAAAGCCTGGAAAAGGTGAATATCCAGAAGTTTGAAAGGCTTGTTGTTGACGAAGCAAAATCCGCGGCAATAATTGATTATATATTTGAATCATGTGAAGAGTGCTCAGGCTTAAGGGTACTTGAGAATTTTATTGAGCTCACATACGACAGAAATGCAGGAGAAAGAACTGACTCGTATGAGAAAATACTCCAACTTTTATAAACGAACAAAAATATTTAGATTAAAACGCTTGGGTGGGTGCACCAAGCAAATATAAATACTGCTCAAAGCATTATGGATTGATTAATCTGGTTTATTTAGTTTTTGATCTCCCTGCCGCTAACGACCTTCTCATAATTCTAGTTTTGACACCTTGGTCATCTAGTGAAAGAACTTTCTTCTTGTTCTGCCTCTTTGCATTCATCTTTACTAGCTTACTTTTTGATGTCTTCTTCTTTTTTGAGTCAAACTGTGCGCTGGCAGCCTTCTGCCGTGGATCTCTGATCATGTGTGACATCTCTTTGCGTCCATTGGCATCTTTGCTTCTGTCCTTCAGAACAAATCGTTGTGCCATGCCCTTGAATACATATTTTCTTTAAATACGTGCGTGTCTCCTTTAATTTACCAATGCGCTCCTTTATTTTTGATGCAGTATGTTTAAGCAATTTATAAAATTTTACTAGACGTTTTTACTAAACATTTTAAAATCGGCCATAAACGATATTAAGGTTTTATTCAAGCAGCCACTGTGCCATTCATTTTAGGAATGGTTTTCAGTGTTGCACTCATTCTTTGTGCCCCTACTCTTCCCATCACTTCAACCTTTGGTGCAGACATCGCCTTCTTCTCAAGATCAATTGTAGTTGTGTAACCAAGTATTTTAGCCTGGATATAGGCTCCAAAAGCAACGGCCAATTGAACAATACAAAATACATTGACAACAAATTCAATATGCTGCCTAAAGCCTTCCACATAGCTATTTCTTACGGGAAAAATGTTGTAGCTTTTCAATAAAGTTAGGAATCCCTGGGTATGGTCAATCATTTCTTCAGAAACCGAAGTCATTACTGAGCTGACATAAAAGCAATAAAAATAAAATGCAGCACTGCATGTAAATGCAATTTGCATATAAAGAGCTTTTTCACAGAGCGCCATCCAGAATTTGAATTTAGAAGTGATACAGCATGCCGTTATCACAGAAAATAGCATATTGATGGCGCAAACGTACATGCTCATGTCAGAAAATAGAAATGTTGGCTTGTTGGCTAATCTCTCCTCCAGCCTATTAAACTCACACAGATATGTGTATGCAAACACTCCCATATTGGTCACCATCATAGCCATTGAAATTGTTTGGATGATGACTCTTGTAACTTTGTACTCTGCTGTCTTCATTATTCTCCTTTTGAACTTTGGATTATAAGTATATACAGGAAAAGGAGGCTAAAGGATTGTGAGTAATAAAGACCAAGTTTCTATATAATCGCTAACTATATGTAGATGGTGTGGTTTGGCTAAGCAGTCATTGAAATACCAATCATTCAGGCACGCAATCTAGGCACTGGCCAGGGAAAAGCTCGCGTTGTAGTAAATGATAGCAGATGCTAGATAAACCGATAGCAATATTATCATTTATACAGCATCTGTATTCTATCATGCCAATTGATAGGTGATACAAGACATCAATTGACTTTAAAGTGAGAAATTCTGCTGTACAGGAGGCAACAATTCCAACAATCATCCCCTCACATGATTTTTTCTTTTTCTTCAAAATATCACCTGTAAATGATGCAAACGAATCCAGGATGCATATTGAAATCAAAAGTTTATAAAACTCTCTTTTTTCGAGGACAACCTGTGAATAAGTCAAAATAAAAACCAGAAATGTCAGAGAATAGCAATCTTTCTGCACTTCAGCTTCCTTGGTCAAGAATGTCAGATGTTTAGTGATCAGGGCTATGGTACAGATCCACACTGAGATGTATACGGTCAAGCATCCCAAGAGAATGTTCAACTTCTGCATTTTGGAAAAGGTGAGGAATCCCAAGAAATGAAAGGTTTTTCGTGCTATGTTTTTGTTACCTATTTTTAAATTAAGAGCCTGTGCAAAGCAGAATAGTGTTAGAATGAATACCAAGTACATAACATAATGCTTTGATTCAGTAGCAGTGCTATATATCTGGAAAAAGTACTTCCAGGGCTCAAATCCTATTGAAACTGGAAGAGAAATGATGTTTTCAATAGAAAATGGAACAACAAATGCAAAGAATGATGAAAGAAAAAGAGGATGTGTGTGGCCACGTAAGAGAGCCAGCAATACCGCAGTAAAAATGAATATTTCTGATCTATAGAAGACGTGCCTGCGTCTATTAAGACCCAAATAAAACGAAAGGCAAAGAACAATATCATGTATCATTGCGGGTGGCTATTGGGGTAGAAAGCTAAACAGGCTCCCTACAAACTACGTTACTCCTCTGGTATATTTGTTATTCTACGCAATAGCGGCAATGGTGCCATTTCCAAAACTATTGATGTGGTTTGCAAAAGATAATTAAAGTTGGCTAGTTTCATTAATTTATTGCTCTGTCTTGTATTTGAGCATTGTCAAAGTTCAATCTCAAGCCTATCTTCATCAACACGCCTCTTCTTAAGTGGCTTAAATGAAGACTCGTTGATCTTTATTCCCTGTGATTTATTCAGATCTGGAATATTAACTACAAACCCTTTAAAATTGTCTGGCCTTGGCGGAACTGGAAGAGGCTCTTCGTTTTGAACAGACACTTCTACTTTCTTTTCAGGCTCTGGACTTTCTTTCTGCAGCTCCTCTGTCTTTTCCATCTTTTTTTGGTTTAAGGTGACTGTTGGTTCAGTAATCTTCTCTAGGATTGACTGGCGAGGAATTTTCTCCGTAACTGACTGCACAGGCATCGGCTGGGACTCCTGAATTGATACACGACTCTTCTTTACAGCCTTTTCTGCAGTATATACTGGCTTTGGAGAAGTATCGGTTTCAGAAAGCTCCTTATTAAGAAGTTGGAATGGTAGCTTCTTCTTGTTTAAGCTCAAATGCATACTTGTGAAGGGATCTATCATCACGACTTGATTGTCCTCCAGCACATCTCCAACTGTATATATGTCCAGTACTTCAAACCAATCGGAGCTTCGAAGAGCATAGCTGGGAATAGTGATGTTGTAGTTTGTTTTCAAAATGTTGTTAATTGCTTTTTTTAAATCATTCAGTGAAGACTTTTGATGTGTTCTGACGTAGAACTTGATCATCGAGTTTAGCTCCACTTTAAGTCTGATACTTTCTTGGGACATGGGCAAGTGAAAAAGTTATCTTATTAAAACGCAGGAGAGTTAGAGTGGCAAAAAACTTCACGGAAGTATATACTTTAAAGCTTAGTAGTACGTGAAATTTGATCCTAGAATGCAAGCAGATTTTGCCTACATTGTTGTATATCATGCAAAGACACCATTGTGAACCGTGGAAACTAATCTTACCAAACTAACACTTAGATTAAATATAGATAGGCCAAGTATGTTTTTAGTTAATCTATTTATTTTGTGTTTTATTCTTTGAGTACTTCTATTAGCATTTTATCAACCGACTTATCAACTGAGCACATCCAAATACGCGTCTTAAACACCTTATAAAGATCCTTGACGAGCCCTCTAAAATCAATCCTCTCCTCACTCTTGTAAAAGAATGTAACTTTGTTGAGATCAAACTGGTACTCGCAGTCTAGAACTGTCATTTTGAGACTCATCTCCTCAACATGCTTCTTGCATTCTTCAATTGCATAGGCAACCATTTCCTTTCTCTGCTGATTAACCTTCAGATCCTCCTCATTTGCCACTCGATATATCCTCTTCAGTTTAAAGTCATTGTCTATATTCTTATATCTTCTTAGAAAGTCTTCCCAGCAGTCACGCGTTGTATATCCTTTAATTATCCCACAGTCCTCTCCCCTATCGGCCTCCAAAATCACATACACATTCTTCTGTATCTTCTCATTACTTATATTATACGCTATGTCTAGTCTTTTGGACGGAAATTCAACCACATACAGCAAAAAATCTTCTTCTATCTTTGGCTTCTCGCACACATTCCTGCGATTGAATGGGTTGGTGCCAACAATCCGCCAATCTTCATGGGTATCCTCCCATGTTTCGCTTGTTTCTGACCATAATGAGCTCATGAAACGCGAGGACCACACTTCTTCGGGCATGGGCAATTTTTTCAAGCGTAAATAAAACAGAATAGACAGCCAATGCAAATCTATATTGAAAATACTGTGGGAGCCAAATCGTACTTGAAAGCCGTGTAAGCATCTAGCATGGACCAGTAAAGGCTGACAAAATCGCTTATAATTTTGACATATTGATAGATTTACTTTCCAAAAATATTCAACAAATATCCGTCACAAAGCTATAAGCCATTTGACACTCCCACTCACCACCATGAAACTTTCTGCCGACAAAGCTCTTAGTCTATTGATTACACTTAATAATCCTCGACAGTAGATCTGTATTTGCCACTGTTTGGTCATCCATCGATTAAGTGAACTGCATTACTTCCACTGGTCTACAAATTTTTTAAGCTTTGGAAACAACCTGACTGTGTTTTCATATGTAATTCTCTCAAGTTCTTCGATCGAAATGCCCTTTATGCATGCTACCGCTTCTGCCACATTTCTAATATTAACAGGCATGCTAAATTTAGACCTTCCAATCGTAGCGAACTGGCTTGATGCATGGCCCTTTCTTATTTGGCAGTATGGGCTATCTGTCTCGAGCAAAATATGGGTGAGTGGTATATCTTTCACAACCTCAATATTCTCCTCAGTCCTCAACGAGCAACCATTTATTCCAATACAAAATCCATACGAAATAGCCGTTCTAGCCTCTTCAACAGTTCCATCAAAACTATGAACTACACCTCTGTGTGCCTTGCCATTGCTAATTGCAATTCTGATGAAGTCCTCAAATGCATCTCTACAGTGATAAAAAATGGGCAAATCATATTCTTCTTGCAAGCCAACCTGGAAAGCAAATATTTCCAACTGCTCTTTTGACTTACAAGATCTAAAATAGTCCAATCCGCACTCTCCGATGCCAATGACCCTTGCATCACTGAAATCCATATTTTTAATACTATTTTTTAGAACCTCCACTTCGCTCTTACCTGTAAAATCGTCTTCTATTGACTGCTTATGCTTCCTCTGAATGTGGTTTGGATGAACCCCCAAAAAGCAGCAGGTATTGTAAATTCTTGCCAGCTCCAAGCATTTTTCAGAGCTAGAAACATCCAGCCCCACGAACACCGGAAATACTTTATTCAATCTACAATCCTGAAGTATCTGTTCTATGTTCTCTTGCATTTTTTCACACGTGATGTTACAGGCGATATCGATAAACATCTTGGTGGTGGATGAAGGGCTTAAAAGTGGCGATTAAGAGTGAGCAGATGAAGATATGGCTAAAATATGAAAGCTAAGCTGTCCTGCGAACATAGCTAACAAATAATGTAAGGGGCAAAATCATTTTAATATTATTTCCTCATATCAAAATTAAACTTATCTACTTAGCATCAACACAGCAATGCACATGCAAAGCCTTGAAAAGTAGGCTTGTCTTTTTAATCAGTAACAGTACCTACACCTCCGACTATTTTGATGGCTGCTCTCCAATAATGCAAGCTTGTCTTTGCATTTATTTTTTCTTTCTTTTCTTGACTAAACACACCCCAATGAGAAAAACCTATAAGCCACTTGCCAGAGCAGAAAAGGCTTCTCAGATGTTCCGAAAGAAGACACTAAATGTAAATGACAACCTTAACATTAAGCATGACGACGACGATATTGAGAATGTTGATGAATACTGGTCTACTGCAGTAAGTGTCATTGGCAATTCAACCATTGATTCAATTGACAATGAAAAATCCATTGAACCAAGTGATACTCTCTTTAACATCAACACCATTAGGAAAAGCATTCAGGGCGAGGGGAATATTCAGAAAATCAGGACTAGTGAAGAGCTTGCTGAGGATCTGTATCGGCAGAGTGTAGATGAAGGTAAAATACTCCAGAAAGGCCTTGCAGAAAGTAGTACGGAAAATAGTGGTATAGAAAGTAGCAATAGAGAAAGCCACACAGGATATATGAAGGCAACAATTAAAAAGGTGGTTACCTCAGAAGAGGACAGCAGTCTGATTAGGCTTCCGGATGGTAAAGACAATTCGGCCGAGGCAAATAATTTTGACGGGACTAATTCAGGTTACATTATTTCTGATGGAATTGACATGGATCCTGGCATTCAAAATGATACCGCGTCTATGATTGGACAAGAGAGCGAAATAAAGGAGAATTCTATGAATAGGCTTGGAATTGAGACAGCTTTAAAGCCGGATGTAAAGGGGGATGTCAATATGGCATTAAAAAGCTTTAAGACCATTAAAACATCACCGAAGAAGAAAAGTTCCTCAACAACTAGGCAGAAAGAGGTAAGCCAAAAGGTGCACTCTGAGGTGGAGAGCACCAGTTCGTTTGAGAGAACCAGAATTGAGGCTCATGACCCCAAAAAACAGAAGAGATCACACATCTTTGAAGTTGAAAATACAGTTTTAAATCTTAACAAGAACACAATTGCCCCTCTTTTCTGCTCCATTTCTGTCGATGTTGCCACAATGACTCTTGATTATCTGGCCTATGTCGACAACTACAAAACTGAGAATGCCTTTTCTGTTTACATCATTAAAGGCAAAATAGAATTGACAGTTAATGGGCAAACAAAAATAGCACCCAAGGGATCTGTTTCGGTTGTTGAGAGGGACGATGTTTGCTCTGTTAACTGTATCTCTAAGAATGGCGCAATACTTTTACTAACATATGCATTGTAGTTAAAAATTTTCAAATAAAGTTTATGGCAAATACACTCAATTATATTTAGTTTTAAGAGATTTCTCTATATGTGCTGTTCTTTTGAGTAAATATCTTGTGTATCAGTCCTTGTCTACGCATTAATATCATACAGAGGGGTGTTCTGATATTGATTAGAAAATTTAAAGAATAAGTTGGATTTGTCGAAATTTAACATAAAGCCAGTCAGCTACCATAACAACAATGCTATTTGCAATACAAGCCATATTAAAAATACGAAGATTTTATCTTTTAGTTTATTCCCAGTGCTGCCTCAATTATCCCAATGATCACACCTACTAAAAATGCATACATAAGAATTTTTAGAGTACTAGGTTTCTGGTTCGCCGGATTTGCAGCCTCTTCTTCCTCCTTCGTGAAATAGATATTCTTCCCAAATACCCGTCTCAGTGTGATTTTTCCTAGAAGGCCATTATTGAGGTCCATTTCGTTGAAGGGGTTGTCGGATGCGTAAATCTTTTTAGATCCTATATGAAGGTTCTGGGGAAGATACAGTCCTCTAATGCAGTTTTTGTCCAACCTAATACATTCTAGCTTAGGCATAGTGAAAATGTACGGTGAAACATACTCAATCCTATTTCTCGGCATAGCTAAGATCGTTAGATTACGAAGATTTGCAATGGCGTCTGGAATGTAGGTGATCAGACAATCGGCTATCAGGATACAATCTAAGAAATCTAGTCTAAAGAAAAAGTCTGGTAGGAATTGGATGGGGTTCTGAATAATCAGTATCAACTGGAGATTTCTCAACCGTTCAACAGAACGTGGGACATCACGAAGACTGTTATTGCAGAGATCCAAGACACCGATTCGATCCTCGACACGCCTAATATCTTCCTCTGGGATATCCTGAATGTAGACATTAATGTATCTAAGAACTATGATTCTGCCGAACATATATGATCAACTTCCTTTATTCCATTAAATATCGTTTAAAGGGTTAAAAGGAGAAACGGAGATACAGAGCCATCAAGTAAAATATAATGAATAGTTTGAAACACCATGCAGCAAATAGGCCAAGTCACAAAGTTTTAGTTCAAAGACGCACATACAATTTACAAATCTCCAGCTGGTAGGAGTAGAATGCTCTGGTGCTGCAGAAGATGTAGGCGGCTCATTTAATTATTAGACTACTGTTCTTTTGTTTTTGCGGCTGGCAAGCTTACAAATAGCATACTCATTAAAACAGCCAAACTAACAAAGATACAAATAGGAATATTGTCGATGGTAGTCCAAAACAAAGGGCAATAATCATCTTTATCTGCCTTGGCCCATTGCTTTCCATTGCACTTTTCATGTGCGGATTCTTTTCAGGGCTTTCATTTGAGCCTTAAATAAATCAGATGGCATATTTCTTCATAGCACAAGTGCGAAACTTTTAAATACAGCTTTAAAGTCATATCTCGACAGACACATTTTAACTCATAATTTATTCTGGAAATGATAGATTCTCTTCATAAAATTCAATTAGCTTCAAAGGCGCCTTGTATTTCAATACATCACTTGGAGAGGTGGCGTTTTGCCCATTTTTTTTGAGTATATACTCGATTTCAATCACTCCATACTCATTTATTGAAGCCCCTATAACCTTCTCAATTTCGTTATGCCATTCATTTGTGATTAGAGGAACTAGCGCACTCTTCGGTTCAGCAGCTGGCTTGTTTGATTCAAGTGCGGCTTTGCTCCGCGTGCTCGTCTTTTTCGCATTTTGCTTCTCTTTGGTTTTCTTCTCGCTCTCCTTTTTGGTTTTAGTGTCCATATAACTCTTCAACATCTCTTCGCACATTAGATTTTCCTCATATTCCCATGTGTTTTCACTATCCGGATATCCAATCCACTTAATGAGATACTGTTTTTTCCCCTTGACTACCCGATCATCAAGTATTCTTTCTACATCAAATACATCCTCGGCTGAGTTGTCAACACCACCCATCGTTTGGGGAGGGGAGCCGTGGACAAAGGTAAATTTTTTCTGTTTGTTTTGTCCAGACAAAGAAATATTAGAAGAGATATGTATTGAGTGACGACACCTAAATACCAAATCCGCTCTGAATAATGACAAGCACACCCCGAGCATATCTCAATGATAGATGGAGAAAAGCTGCCACACATTAGAGTAAGAAGTGCGCTATAAGCATTTAAACATGCATTCGTTGATCAAATAAAAGACTATATTTTGAACAGAGCTATTTTGTCTTGTCATCGCTGGCCTCAAGCCTTCTACTTTCTATCACACCCTTATTTCTGATTTTAAGCCCTAGAAAAATGGAGCCGCAGAATATTACCAATATGCCTACAATAAATTCTTTGAGCTGCTTCTTAGAGTACGACTCGAAGTCCTGGAAATAGATTCCAGCCGTGAGGATACTCAGGACGGTCCAGCTCATATGAAATATTGGCAGAACAATCAATGCGTCGTAGTGTTTTAAGGCTCTATTCAGCCAGTATATCTGCAGAAAAGTGCACAGAAAGAGCGTGAAGATGAAAAACAGCGTGGTGAATGAGAACACAGGCCCCTGCTCATTGAGGTATCTATCTGCAATCTGGCCTAAAATTTTGATGCTCAGTGTTGTGAATGAGGCAATAAATGAGGAAAGAAAAACGTAGACAAACACCATTACATACTTCAGCACAACGCCATTCTCTTCTAAAAACAGGGTTTCGGACTTGAGGAACTGAAATCTGTCATTAATGAGACTCCATGGGCTGTTTAGTTCCACAAACTTGATGATAAGGAATAATGAAAAGATGCTTGTAAATATAAAGATGATCCAAACAATATTCTGATTTTGCTTTAGCATGCTTATTAACTCGCAGATCGTGTAGGTAGTATGGGTTCTACTAGTATTGTTGATCATAATGAAGGATCCGATGAGCACGAGGGTGATCGCCCCTCCATCATTCCAAGTGAATATTTCCTTGTTGATTATTGGTGCGAATATTGAATTGAAGACCAGCCCGAAGGCACTTAGTCCGGCCAAGATAGATTGATTACAGAATATATATGCGCTAAAGCTAGATACCTTGCCCAAGAAGTAAAGGAAGATTCCGAGATGCATTGAGTTGAGAGTGTAGCTCATTAGATTGACATCTCTCGATGTGTAGCTTTTCTTCTGAAAGTTTATTCCAAGATTAATGAGTAAATTGCCACCCAAGCTCAATATGGTTCCCAGCATCCATGTAGGCTCAGGCTTTTCGGAGCACCTTGAAATTCCGTTTTCGGTCAGACAGAAGTGGTTCCTTGAGCAGCCGTTGAGTGGCTTAGGCCTTTCCGGATGGCACTTTCCCCTCAAGGGCACAGGCCTGCAGCAATATACTGTTTTCTCATAGAATGGATTGCCGCACTCACTTTTAGTGCTACAATCCGTAGAGCATGCCAGTGGACCGTAGTAAATAAACGAAGCACATTCCTGCGGTAGCTTACACGGGCTGTAAGCGGGCTTTATACTGGTGCATCTATTATTAACACAGAATTTATTTCCAAAGTCGAGAAAAGTGTCTATTCTGCAATCTGCATCCAGGATGCATTCAAATGCCTGAGCTAATGACAGATTCAGCAAAGCCAAGATCATTGTTTACATTCTAAGAACACCTTTGTTATATTTGTTTCAGGTTTCTCAGGGAATTACCTTACAAAACAGCAGTGTTGCATGCTGTGCATTAACGATCTGTTTTAACTTACAGCCTAATTCTTATTAGCTGTTTCATTCCTAATACAAGATGCCATTGGATAAAGAATTATTTAAAAGTTTAAGAGACTTTACGCACACTTTAGTTTTTGTCCCTAGCTTTTAACAATTTATTGCAAAGTAAATCAATAGGGGTCTTACCTCATTGAGCTTAAGCGAATACTCTTTAATCCTTTCAAACTCGGCCTGCTGCTTTTCAGTAAAGTTGTTTTTTGAAATAAAACAGTCCAGCAGCTTCTTTCCTTTGATATTTATCTCAAGTACAGGATTGTTCTTTGATGGATTGTTCATTGTTATTTTCAGGCAACTTCGATCTTCCGAGCTATTGATGGTTATCGTTCCAAAAATCTTCTCAAGGACTTCCAAGTACTGCTTTTCCCAGTAAAATATATCTTCAATGTAGTTTTCTGTGTTAATAATCGTTAGTCTTCGCTGCTTAGCCGCGAGATCATTCCTCACTTCCTTCAACTGTCTTTCTTCTTCAAGCTTGGACTCAATGGAGAATGTGCCAATCAGAGACTTTTTGCTTTCAATTTCACCGAAGACTCGTTTAATGCCATTTTCAATTTCGTCAAATTCTTCATTTAACTTGTCATTGACCAGCACCTTTTCGTGCAGATCTACTAAATGGTTGTATTCCTTCTGTAAGGAAGACTCAAGCTTGTTCAGCTCATTGAGTTTTTCTGTATTTTGTGATAGCAATTGTTCCTCATTATAGACCTCCACGCTCAGTTCTTTCATTTCCTCATCAAGTTTTTTGTATATGTGTTTCACTTCGACCAATTGCTCCTTGGAAGAGGCAATGAGACTTGTTGTGTCATGCGCAGGCTCATTGGATATGTTTAATAGAAAGTCTAGCTTACTTCGTCTCTCCTTGTATGTAAATTTGTAATTGCTGAAGTAATCCTTGACATGCAAAAAGTCATGTTCAATTGTTGAATAGTCTTCTTTCATGAGGGTGGATGAAGCAAAGGTATAGGTGCTAAACCAGAGTTCGCATAAGCAATTATTTTTGCATAGTATTTCAATATAAAACATCAAAGAGACATATTAGCAACTAGACAAACAAAATGAATGGTCTGTAGCTAAAACATTACATGCTGTTTCAACAGAATATGAACTGCAAATAAACTCGAATAATTATACTCTATCAATTTATTACACGTTTAGTGCCAGGCATTCAAGCTCAAAATCATACGTACTCAACCAAAACTTGTGGCACATCATTACAACTAAGAATGTATAGCAGATGTTGAAAAACATATTGTCGAGGCTTCTTTCACTAAGTCTTGCAACAAGATTGGCACACAGAACAGTATGTATTTTAGACATCACGAAAAACATAAAAATAACCCAAAGAACACCGTATCCCCATATCTCACCGTTGCTCTTCCTTAAATTCTTGATCTGAGATCCCAAATACAGCACTATACATCCTGTTTCTATTGATACTAAAATTGTTATTAACTCTCTATTTTTAATCGCTACGAAGATATATATAAAGGTGCTGATCATCACAAAGTATATTGTCGAAAGAATCTGCATAACACTTGCAGACTTCATGCCAAACACTCCGTAAATCTTGTCTATCGTCATCCCGCCTGTAAATAGGCTGAAGAACATGGTTGATTGGAATGCTGCTTGTAGCACATTTAGGAACTTAAGACCATCATCACCCAAAAGTTTGTCAAAACAAAGGGTGCAGACGAGAAGCGAGTTGGAAATCATGTATAAATAAAAAAAAGTCTTCATCTCACCTCTTCCAATGGATGAGTATAGTGAATCCACGTGCGATATCATTCTATTAGCACATACTACTGAAATTAAAAGCAATGCAAGACTATATGGAGAGTTAATTTGAAGTCCGAGAATAGTAGTGCTGAATGCATTGTAAACGGTTTGTTCAATTCCCAAGGTTTTGCAAAGAGGCAGATCAATTTCTGAACAGATATATCTTGGGACTGTCATGGGTATAAACAAATAGAATTAACAAAACATTTGATACTTACCAGGCAAGACCAAATATTGTCAACTCCATATGCTGGTCAGCCTTAGATGTTAGCTAGCTTTCTTTGTTATGCTCAACTTATTTGCAGCTTTGCATTTAAACAACTCCGTCTATACCCCTCATAGAATTCTCCCAAAATTGATTAAAATCTTTGATTGCACAAACTAATGCGTCAAGTATTGAGCTTTTCCCAGAGCCACAGGCATTTTGTGTTTACGCCATGACGTTCGTCTTAAAGTACGACCTCAGCTCGCCCTCCAATTCGTCAAAGGATCCAGCCCTTGACGCATCTCCTTGCAGCAGCAAAATTTTATCAAACTTACTAAGGAAGTCAAATCTACTGCATGTCATAATTATCATGCGATCGTTCAGTGATAGCAGATTTTCTACTAAAACGCCCCTATCTCGCATATTTACTCCCGAAAGACAGTCATCTACAATAAGCACAGGCGTACTTCTCAGCACCCCCCTCATAAAACTTACTCTTTGCCTCTGTCCTCCGCTCAATTCGGTTCCTAATGAGGACGAATCCTTTGCATACCCATTTTCTAGTTCAGAAAAGATACAGTCGACGTTGAAGCGTCTGCATTTTCCAATTATTTCATCCTCGCTCAGATTATTTCCGTATTTCAAGTTGCTCATTATACTCCCGTCAGAATAGGCATCAGCCTGTGATATAAATGTTAGAAGACCGTACAGATGCTGTCTATTTATTTGGTACAGCTCATTTCCATCAAATCTAACACTTCCATTGTAATCCAGTAGTCCAGCTAAGATCCTAAGCAGTATGGTTTTTCCTGAGCCGTTTGCACCTACAATAGCCATTTTTTGATTTTTTTCAAGCTTGAAACTAACATTAGAGAAGAGGGCTTGAAACGAAAGACTGTCGCATTCAATCTTGCTAATAGTGTCAAGCAAAATTGGTCTAATTTCGCCCTGGATCAAGCCTTGCTCTAGTGTACAAAACAAATAAAAGTATTCACTGAATTCTGTAATTGACGTCAGAAACGTCCTTAGAGAGTCACATAGATGGCAAATTTGACTAACGGTCGCATCCAGAAAGTCTCCTGATATTACATCTGTGTAGTACAGTGCAATGACAAAGACATTGGATAATATTTCGATAGTCTTGTAGTACAGCTCGCTTTTTGACTTGTATACCAGGTATCCAAGCTTTGCTTTATATCTTGCATGCATTACATCACGTATCCTCTCGTGCGAGTTTTTATTAAGGTTGTATACTTTGACAATATGAAAATTTGACGATTCATTTTCAACAAGCGAGCGTGAGCGATTCTTGGTATCAATATACTTGTGCTGAAAGGCATTGAGCGTCTTCAGGCATGCCGTAAATATAACGATATGCATTACAGATCCCATAAGCATTCCTAATCCAAAATTAAGCGTAGTTTTTTTAATGATATGTACTATGGTTAGAACAGCACCCAGAGCACTAGCAACAATTTTCATGACAATACCATACATAATGATGGAGACTGCCTCTCCCTTCTCGTATTGTCTAAGGAGGAGTTCTCCAGTTGTATAGCGATGGAACGAATTCCAATCTAGACCCAAAAAGTCGGTCAGAGAAGTTTTCAATCCACTATAAAAGAATTCGCTTGTTGCGATATCGTTGAATATGGCTATGATTAGCTTTACAAGGAATATCTTCACAGACATGGTGGCATAGTCATACATTGTATATCCATCGTCCCTCTTGAATGCCAAGATTAGATAGTCGAATGTCATAACTTCTCTGTAATCCATTGCAATATATAAGGGAAGAAGACATAGCATACCAATAAGATAATACTTATTTGTAGACCTCCAACAGCAATGAATGATCTTTAGAAAACACTTTAGTAAATGCTTGAAACCAAACTGCTGGAGAAAGCTCATAAAGGGGTAAATTTTCTTTAGCTTAAATACTTAGCATTAGTTAAACGAATTGAGATGGCAATAGACGCTCAATGTAACTAGTTGGAGAGCTAAAGTATCACCAATCAAAGATTTTAGAAAGCCTATACAATCTATGTTGTACATAATAGCAATGCGCTATCATTTGATGAGGTTTTACTGTCAAATGACGTGTAAAGTCGAAATATTGCCAATATCTTATTTGGCATGGGCTTACGCTTAAACGTGGATATTTCAAAAATTAGCTTGATTTTGACACTTCTCATCAAAAGACTACGGCAGTGGAGAATTTTACATGCATTCATTAATACTAAGGATCAGCTCGTAAGCCCCACTTGTATTCCATTTAAACACCAAACACTGTGCCAAAACACGGTTTTCAGCTCGCATCGGATGGATACTGGCTTTGCAGGATCATCAATTTATGACATTTATGAGAATGTTCAAGTAGCTCAAAATGCAGAAAAATACCGTGAACAGAAACAGCAAGACAGACCTCCCAGTTGACTGGAAATTAGTATGAGATTAAAATACAAATGTCACAGGGCTCAATTCACCATATGGCTTGGAAGTTTCCACCACTGTCTCCTTTAAAAAATGTTGCTTCATTAGCCCATGTCAAAGACTGTACAGTTCTATGGCTCAAAGTTCATTTGGAAAAAAAAGAAAGTGGTGTTGATTGTTCTTGTTGCGTTTCTTGGTACCATTTTAAAGACATTTGGGAAACTTGGCCAGCAGCGCATTTCCAATATAATATTCTATCCAGAAAAAGAAAACTATAAAAACACTTCACACCTCTACGTTTATCTTTTAGTTTCTATATTCTATGCAGTTACGCTCCCATCTGTCGATATAATCGGCCATTTTCTTGAAAATATCCTAATTCCCGACGCCTTTTCATACTTTTATAAGAAGTTTCTTGAGTATCGATTTATCGACTGGAAAAAATATTTACAAAGTGACTTGTATTCTGCTATAATTCGCAGAAGTAAAGGTACTGCACAGTTTTACAAGCAGATTTTTGTAGATCTGTCTGACCATTCTACATACATTTTTGTTGGAACAATAAAACTAGTGGTTCTGTATGGCTTTCCGCACCACTTTGTTATAGGGTTTGCTCTGATTATCTGCTTTCCAGCCATTATAAACATACTCACGCTACTACGCACACGTTGTCTTAGACGATCCAACGAGTCCTACGATATCGCAGAAAGAAAACTGAAGGACATTTTTTTAAACTATGAGATGATTCATACATACAATACGTTTGACCAAGAGATACATAGCTATGAAATGTCCTATGCAAAGTGGAGATTTTGGTTCACAACGTACTGGATCACAGACGACGTCATTGAAATATCCTACAAGGGTCTCAAGGTTGTTCTCCTTCTAATACTATTTATTCAAATAAGCGAAACAGGATTGTATAGCATTGACCAGGTCATTGATCAAATGAAAACCTTCAACTCTATTCTTAAGAGGATGAATTTGTTTACCACGAGTGTAAAATCGATACTAGAGGCATCTGAAAATATGCTTCACAGCAACTTGGATAAACTGGCGACACCGTATCGGCTATCTCTTGAGACAGTGGACAGATTTGTTTCCAATGTATCAATTGTAGATATGAAAGTGCTCTATGGAGACAATCTTGTGTTTGAAAATGTGGACTTGAGGTTTTTGAAGGGTGAAAAAGTTGTTATTACTGGACCAAATGGATCTGGTAAATCTACGTTTGTCAAATCACTTTTAGGAATAGAAAGGTTTGAAGGAAGCGTGCTGGTAGATGGGATAGACCGCAAGTTTATACATGAAAAAAGCCTCTGCAATCTCTTTTCATATGTGCCTCAAGAGGCGGCAATATTTGAGGCTAGCGTGCTGGATAACATTGCATCCTTTGACCGCCAGAAACCTGTTGAGGAGGTTATGAATAAAGTTGAGGAATTTAACATGCACCAGGAGATGAAGTCCATTGGGTACGACACAATACTTGTTGAGAGAGGCAGAAACATTAGCTCTGCTCAGAGACAGAAAATATGCTTCCTTCGTGCCGTAATCAAAGATACGCCTATTGTGGTGTTCGACGAGATAACCTCAGAAATGGATCAGGAATACGAAAAGCAATTGATTGAACTTATCCATACCCGAATGGCAGACAAAACTGTTGTAATGATAATCCACAACTTGGACTTACTTTCTAAGTTTGATAAAGTTGTTTTCTTTAATAATAAAACAGCAACGGGCTGTTACAGCTGCTCAGAACTGCTGGAGCGTAGTGCAGAATTTAAGAGCTTCTATGACAAAGCTCTTTCACATCAATTAAACAAATAAACTGTATCACACTATTCTACTTGTTTAGTGTTCACAAAATTTATTAAGTATGCTTGTTCTAGACATGCTTTAGAGAAACGTACTATGCTTGGGCAGGTTTCAAATGACCCTGGGCTAATTGCTAGGGGTGTAAAAATACACGTTAAATCTATGATTTAAGGCCTTATTATAATTCAGCTTATGCTTTGAAAATGACCCTTTATTTGTCCTTTTCAGCACAAAAACACTCTTGATTCTACCATGGACAAATGCCATGGCACAGGACATGCAAGGCTCCCTGTAAAGAAAGGCTGTGTAGCCTGTACACAGATATCCTCGCCTACTTCTGCTGACCCTGCTAATGCAATCAGTTACTCCATGGTAAATAACCGACTCTTGATCAATATTGGATGCAATGAGCTCACATCCATCAAACACCAGACATAGACCTGAGCAATAGTGACTATCTTCTATCTCTTCTAGACCATATTCAAGAATTTTATCCACTAAAATATCGGCTTGATGATTCACCTCTCTTTCATCTATTTTTTCTTTGTGCCGATTATACAAGTAACACGGCCATACACTGTTGGCAAGATCGTATTGTTCTCTTGTAATAGGCTCAAACTTAGGCACCATCACATGGATAATTTCGCTTGCTTGTATATCCCTGGCTGAGCCTACTTCTTTCAACAACAAAATTCTAGTCTTTTCTCCATCTTTAATCTTTTTAATTTTTTTAAATATCTCTGATATTCTCCAGCATATTTTTCTTTAACCATTTCTGAAATGTTTTCTTCCTCAATTTCAACAGCAAATGCGTCAGCAAAATCCATTTGGCGTTCTTCTTCATCGGTTTGTAACTTTTTGAACATCATCACTTAGGGGTCATAGAGTGCGAGGTAGTAGAGTGGCTTGTCATTTAGAATAAGCTATCTTTAAATACGAAAAGGCTGGTCTTCATATATGACACCACAGCAGCACTGCATACAAGATGTTATTTAAACACCCAGTATTTTCAGCTTTTAGCATCTAAAAATTTGTCTCCCCAATGTTCGAACAGGATATCCAAAAGAGGGTCACTTCGATTCAGTTTGGCTTGTTTAGCCCAGAGGAAATACGGAAAGGCAGCGTCGTCCATATTTTACATCCTGAAACTGTCGAAAATGGTATTCCTAAGGAGAACGGTCTTATAGACTTGCGAATGGGCACCACTGAAAGAAGCTTTCTTTGTCAAACATGCAACTCAACATCCTTTGAGTGTGTTGGGCATTACGGGCATATCGAGCTATCAAAGCCCATGTTCCACATTGGATATTTAGCCAAGATCAAAAAGACGCTTGAGTGTGTTTGTTTTTATTGTTCTAAAATAAAGGGCTCAAAGAAAAATTTAAGGCCAGGGTTGGAAGATTGCTGGACTGTTCTAAAATCCAAGTCTATATGCGAGGGTGAGGACATCCCCGAGGGCAAGAGTGGATGTGGCAACAGACAGCCATCCATACGTAAGGATGGGCTGAATCTGATTGCGTTCATGAAGGAAGATGTTGACGGAGAGGGCAAGGTGGTTTTGAACGGGGAAAGAGTCTATAATATTTTAAAGAAGATACCTACGGAAGACTCCATGTTTCTAGGATTTGATCCTGACAACTGCAGGCCCGAGTGGATGATGTTGACCACCATTATTGTTCCCCCACCAGCAATGCGACCCTCAATAGTTCTGAATGGCCACTTAAGGGCAGAAGACGATCTAACCCACAAGTTGGCCGATATTGTCAAGGCAAATGCGTATCTCAAAAAATACGAGCAAGAGGGCGCTCCAAGCCACATAGTAAGGGACTATGAACAACTACTGCAGTTCCATCTAGCAACACTTGTAGATAACGATATTGGTGGGCAGCCACAGGCTCTGCAGAAAAACGGAAGGCCTCTTAAGAGCATAACTGCAAGACTAAAGGGCAAAGAGGGGCGTATAAGAGGAAACCTGATGGGGAAAAGAGTAGATTTCAGTGCTCGTTCCGTCATTTCTCCTGATCCACTGATTTCTGTCGGCCAGGTAGGAGTCCCGATCAGCATCGCCAAGATTCACACATTTCCGGAGAAGGTTAATAGCTTTAATATTGACTATCTTCAGAAGTTGGTCAACAGAGGACCCAATGAGCATCCCGGCGCCAATTATGTTATCCGAAGTGATGGGCAAAGAATAGATCTCAATTTTAATAGATTTGATTTAAAGCTCGAAAATGGGTTTACTGTAGAAAGACATATGCAAGACAACGACGAGGTATTGTTTAACCGGCAGCCCAGCCTTCACAAGATGAGTATGATGGGACATAGAGTCAAGGTTATGTCTGGAAAGAGTTTTAGATTGAACTTATCGGCCACATCTCCCTACAATGCAGACTTTGACGGTGATGAGATGAACTTGCACATGCCACAGTCCTATGCCACCAAAGCTGAGCTAGGTCTCTTAACAGCAGTGGACAAGCAAATAGTCTCGCCTCAATCAAATAAGCCTGTCATTGGTATTGTACAAGACACGCTTGTTGGATCCAGACTTCTAACGGTAAGAGATGCTTTTTTCAACAAAAGAGAGGCCATGAATCTTCTTTATAGCTTTAATTCGTTTGGAAAGAAAAACGAAGACTTTTTGGACTATCTAAGGCCTACAATTCTTCAGCCTGTAGAGCTATGGACGGGCAAGCAGCTCTTCTCTGCAATTCTTCCCAGGATATTTTACATGCGTGATTCAAATGCAGATATTTCTGAAATGGACAATAAAGGATGGAATTCTATTAACCTCACTGATTCGACGGCCATTATAAGGAATGGTGTATTGTTGGCTGGTCCGATTGATAAGAAATCGGTTGGTGCCCAGCAAGGTGGACTCATTCACATCATTTTCAACGACTATGGGTCTGAGGCAGCCAAGAACTTCATAGACAACATTCAGAGAATTGTAACTCACTTTCTTCTTCACATTTCTTCATTTTCGGTTGGTATCGGCGACTGTGTTGCAGACAACAGGACACTTACTCTCTGCAAATCTGCTGTTAAAAGAGCCATGAGTGAGGTAGACGAGATTATAGCATTAACTAAGAAGAATGAATTGGAAAAAATGCCTGGCATGACGCTTTCTGAAACATTTGAGTCTCGTGTCAATGTCATTTTGAATAAGGCTAGGAACATTTCAGGCACATCTGCCCAAAACTCTCTCAATTCATGCAACTACATGAAAGCCATGGTATTATCGGGATCGAAGGGCAGTTATATCAACATTTCCCAAATTATCACCTGCTTGGGTCAGCAGAATGTGGAGGGTAAGAGGATCCCTTTTGGATTTTTTGAACGCAGTCTTCCTCATTTTTATAAATATGACTTTAGCGCCAAGAGCCGGGGGTTTGTTCAAAATTCATACCTGTCGGGTATGGATCCTGATGAGTTTTTCTTCCATGCCATGGGTGGGCGTGAAGGTATTATTGATACGGCAATCAAGACTGCAGAGACTGGCTATATTCAGAGAAGATTAGTCAAGGCATTGGAAGATGCTATTGTCCATCATGACTTTTCCGTCCGGAATGGAAGGGGAGACATATATCAATTTTCGTACGGCGACGACGGTTTTGACGCCACTTATCTTGAAAACGTGGTTGTGCCAATTGATAATTTTAAGGAGAGATATTTCATCGACATGTTCGGAGACGACAGCCATGCCATCTTTCCACATCAGGTTTCTACGGATGTATATCAGCTACTGCGCGACGACATTGATCTTCAAAAGCTTCTTGACAAGGAATATGAATATCTCTATGCCAACAGAAATCTTCTCAAGGACTCATATCCTTCACCTGTGAACATTTCAAGAATATTGAGCAAGTACAAAAAGACAACCATAGAGAGCATTAGTCCATACACCATCCTCAATTCGTTTAACAGTATTATGACCGGCAACAAAAGACTGGACTACTACATCAGATTGTCATTAAATGTGAAGTTTGTCCTTCTCAATCTCTCGCCTGCTGACTTTAATGCTGTGCTCTCTGAGATCAAAACCAAGATTCTCAGGGCCAAGGTAAATGCCAATGAAATGGTTGGCACACTGGCAGCACAGTCTGTAGGAGAACCTGCTACTCAGATGACTCTTAACACGTTCCATCTAGCTGGAGTAGCCTCCACAGTTACAATGGGGGTACCTCGTCTCAACGAAATAATCAATCTTGCCAAGTCCATAAAAACACCTTCTATGCAAATTTTCCTTAACAAGCCGCTTGGCACTGACATTGAAAATGCAAGACGAGTCCAAAATCAAATCGAGTTTCTTTCTTTGAAAATGGTCTGCGAGATGTCTCAAATTTTATATGATCCCAAAATTAGGACCACCTCGATTGGAGATGATAGAGAATTTGTTGAGACCTACTTCGAAATGCCTGACGAAGATATTGACTTTGATCTTCTCAGTAAATTTGTAATAAGACTGGTAATTTCCAGATCATCTATGGTTACCAGGGGGCTAACACTCGAATTCATATCGTCAAAAATTAGGAAGTTGTACGGATCTGGAATTCATATTATTACGTCTGATGAAAATGATGAACGTTTGGTAATTCGCGCAAGGTTCTTTGCCAGCAGCGAAGAGACATTATCTTCCCTCAAAGAAGCACAGGCAGAGATACTTAAGATTCATCTCCAAGGGCATACACAGATAAAAAAAGCTTACCTGACCAACCTTAACAAGCTCGATAAATCTGAATGGTGCCTGCAAACTGATGGCATTGACTTTTTATCCGTTTTGAGTGCTCCTAATATTGATGGGACAAGAGTGATGGCCAATGATATCTACGTCATTTACTCTGTCCTTGGTGTTGAGGCTGCCAGACAATCCATTCTAAATGAGCTTAGTCTTGTTATTGAGGACAACGGCTCCTCATATGTTAACCACAGACATATGTCTCTTCTTGCTGATGTTATGACGGTCAAGGGATATCTCACAGGCATCACCCGCCACGGTGTTAGCAGACAAAGCGCCAGTGTTCTCAAGAGGGCATCCTTTGAGGAGACCGTTGATGTTTTGTTGGATGCTGCTGCAAATTCTGAGCTAGATGCAGTCAAGGGTGTCTCAGAAAATATTATGCTTGGTCAGCTTCCTCCTGTTGGTACTGGTAACGTTGACATAGTTCTTGACATAAAGAAGATTGAGCATATTATTCCCAGATATGTTTCTCCATCGAAGGAGGGCATGTCTGCTCCACTCTACAGCCCATCGAGTGACTCTGTTGTGTCATGGTCGTCGGGCAATTATAGTCCCATTGGTACTGGCGGGTTTAGTCCCATGAGTCCTCTCAGTGCAGGATTTTCTCCTGATTACTCTGGATATAATAGCATCCAGAGCCAGACATATAGTCCTACAAGCGCAGGCTACAATATCAGGAGCCCAGTTTATAATGCCACCTCACAGGTGTATAATCCTAGAACACCCAACTTTGCACCCGTGAGTCCAACATACAATCCCATGACCTCTATGTATGCGCCAACATCATTTGATACTAGTCTTTCAAGTGACCACCATAAACCCACATCACCCTCATATACTCCATTGAGCCCTTCCAATAGTCCTGCCTCTCCAAGATATTATGGCTCCTATGAGCCTGCATCATCCAGCTACAGTCCAGCAACTCCGGGATTCAAGCTCCACTCGCCGACATACAGCCCGTCCAGTCCCAGTTTTAATGAAAAGTGGAAAGATGATGGCAAGGGTAAAAAGTAAACAGCCGTGCTAATTAATTTTTATGTCTCGTGTGTTATTTTGTGTTACACCAGTCTATTTGGATGTGTTTTTGCTTCCTTGCATTGAATACCCCATCTTCTTTGTTTCAATAGAATGATGAGAGTAAGAACAACAGATGGCAAAATTCTAGAGTTAGATGAGCTATATGCCTTAAAAAGTTATCTACTCAGTAGCTTGGCAACAATCCAATCGGTAGAAGAGCCGATTGATATACTGGTCGACTCCAAGACCATGAGAATTATATACGATTTTATGATTCGAGACAATCATGCTCTAAAACGAGAATACAACTCGCTCGAAATACACTTTTCGAATGAGACTCTGTCATATTTTGATAGTAAATCAACTTCTGAGGTTATAAGCATATGCAACGGTGCCAACTACCTTGAGTATCCGTACTTGCTTGAGGTTTGTTGCAAAATATTGGCTATTAGATTGAGCCAAGGCTCAGCCAAAACCAAGAATGAAGTGCTGGGAGAGAGAAGAATAACTGAGGAGGATATGAGCTTAATAATCCAAGACTTCGACTGGGCAAATGAGAGCATTTGATAAACGTGTCGAAATTGGTTAAAATAAATTATGTATGTTAGAAATTCAACAGAGATGTTTATGCTGTAGAGTGGCCTTTGGAACACTGCATGAAACGTGTGGGGAATCAGGCTTCTATTAGCAGTTATATTTTACTTAGTAAACCAAAAGGTAGAAACATAATTTAAGTTTATTTAGTGTATTTAAACTGTCTGGTTGGCTCTCTTTAATATCCTAAGATTGTTGGATGTTCTTAGATGTAGGACAGTTGATCCAACCATCTGAAGACAAGCTGTAAACAAAAACAGTGCCAAGACAGATGGAAGCACTCCAAACCCGTCCATTCCAAAGTTTTTAATTGTTCTTTCGCCGGTCACCTTCAAAAAATCTGTATTTTCTGGATCTTCAATTCCCGATAGCTGATTGTGGACTAGTGCCCTGTATCCGTAATGAATAGGCGAAAGCCAAAAGAGCCATCTGAGGAACTGGGGATGTGACTGCGGATTGGAAAAGGCTCCGCTGTAAAGGAAAAATGCAACGGTAAACGTTACTCCAAGCGCATGGGCCGACTGCGTGGTAGATGCTAGTGTGCCGATCGTTAATCCCCAGGATATGGCATAGCAGAGTATAGAAAAGATAATAAAAAGAAACTCAAGCATAGTCTTCAGGTTCATTCGGAGCCCAATAAACATATATACAATAATATTGTATGGCATGCTGTAGAGAAGATTGAATAGAAGCTCGGTGAGGAACTTGGAAAAATACGCCTCAAATCCTGTGTACAATCCCGACATTCTTTCCCTGCTGATTATCTTCTTTTCTTCAATAAATAGATTCATAATGGGATTGCTTACTCCAAACAGCTCACTTTGACAGATAAACGTGAGGATCCCTCGGAAGGCGAAAATGTTCGCACCAATCACTCCAGTGTTGAAAAACGTACTGCCAAATATGAACGCAGTAAAAAGCTTTTGGAATATTTTGACTTTTAGATAGTTAAAATTCCGGTAGTAGTTCTGAATAGACCTGGCAAGGAGTATTGTATAGCGAGTCCCCGTAGAATACTCCTTGGGTGTCTTGATTTTCGTTAGAACTGCAGGTTCTTTAGGCTGTCTGATAAAGTTCCACTCCTTTATTATAATTTGAATCCTCTTCTGGGACTCCTCGTGTAGCTTTTCAGTCCGTGTATCCAGTGCCAGAACATCTAAGAAGAAGTCCGTTGGTGTGGCCTTTGGAGGTACCTCAAATCCACAGTCCTCAAAGAACTGTATGCAGCCAGAAACTGTACCTTCAAATACGCTTGTGCCCTGACACATAAGAATGATTGAATCAAAAAATTCAACCATTTTGTACGACGGCTGGTGGATTGTGATCAAAATGGCCTTGTTGAGATTGGCTATCCTTTTGAGGAGCATTAGAATGTTCAAAGCGTTGAAGGAGTCTAGGCCAGAAAGTGGCTCATCTAGCAAAATTACTAGCGGATCCCCAAGCAACTCAATCCCAATGCTTACTCTTACCTTCTCGCCGCCGCTCAAATTTATCAGGAAGGTATCTCTTGAGGACGTAAGTCCCAGTAGGTTGATTAGCTCTTCAACTTTTCCAGAAATATCAGAATGGTCTTTGCATTTGATTTTGGCCACAAAATAAAGCGTCTCATAAACTGTCTGCCACTCATAGCAATGCACCTGCTGCCTAACATAAGAAACGAGTCTGGGCCATGTTTTTGGATCTCTTTCTAGCCCATTTATTTTGATTTCGCCATTTAAGATCATTCCTGGCATGTTTCCTCCAGCTATGCTGCTGAGAAGCGATGTCTTTCCAGACCCACTTGGCCCCATAATTGCTGTTATTGTATTTGAACGTATGCCTCCTGATGTATTTGATATTATTCGCTTTCCTTCATCGTTCCTTAGTTCTAAGTTGTTCCAGATAACCTCACAGTGATCAGAATCTATTTTATGAAAGTCCATTTGGGGCAAATTTTTGTTGAATTGTTTTTAAATAAAAAAACGAAGTAAAAACACATAATGAATACTTAACTATTAATGTGCCAGTAGCACTTGAAAGTAAGAAGTAGGAGATTTATTTATATTAAATAGTTTCTGCATTGCCATTGTCTGAACAGAGTCTGTGCGACTCTCTAAGGTTGTTTCTAGTTCTATAATGAAGAACAATAGTTCCGATAATTTGGTACAAAAATGCATATCCTAGCACAACAAACACATTTGCTGTTATCGATAGGCTATTCAATCCAAACGAATCAAATGTTTGAGGACCCTCAATCGTAAATTGGCCAGTAGACTCAGATGCACTTTTCTTCGGACTATTGCTGTTTGATGAGAGGCTATTAATTTGATTGGAGCATAGCGCTGAGAACGCATAATAGACGGGCGATAGCCAGCACAGCCACCTGAGCCAGGACGGAATAAGCCGCGGATTGCCTACAGTTCCACTGTATATTAGATAGAACACGTTCAGCGAAACACCGACGATCTGGGATGCCTCTGTTGTTGAAGTTATAGCCCCGATGGTCAATCCAAACGATATGGCAAAAATATCCACGGACAGTAGAATCAATAAAAATATTACAAAGGTGCCAAAATTAGTAATTAGCCCTACAATGTAATACGTAGAAATGGCATAAGGAACGGTAAAAACCAGAGCATAGCTAAACTCTACTGCAAATTTGGCCCAGTAGGCCTCATATCCCGTATACAGCCCGGACTTCCTTTCCCTGTCAATGATTTTTTTTTCTTCATTAAACACATTCAAAATGGGAGAGCTGGTTCCAAACAATTCGTTTTGAATATAAAGGATAATGACTCCACGAAATGAAAATGCATTGGTGCCCTCCACCCCCAGTTGAAGAAAAGTTAATGAAAATATAAGACCTATAAAGACTCTCTGAAATATCCTACCAAAAATATACGAGGTATTTCTAATATAGCTGGTTATCCCTCTTATGTATAGCTTTTGGAATACAAATTTACTGGAGCGCTCTTCTGTCCATCTAATCGGCTGAACCATGCTTATCTTGGGCTCTACTTTTATTTCATTCCATCCCCTCCTGATCTTTCCTATTCTCTCCATTGATTCTCTCTTTGCAGCTTCGTTTTTCGTATCCATTGCTAGCACATCCAAAAAGAAGTCTGTGGGGTTGGTGTTTTCAGGTAGCTTAAATCCGCAGTTTTCAAAAAATTTTATACAATCCTGCATTGGTCCGTCAAAGATCGACGATCCCTCACACATGATGATTATTTTATCAAAGTACTGCGTCATTTTGTAAGATGGCTGGTGTATTGTTATCAGCACTGTTTTTCCGATGTCCGCTATCTTTCTTGCTGTTTCAAGTATGTTTAAGGCATTGAATGAGTCGAGACCTGAAACAGGCTCATCAAGCAGAAGCACAGGCGGATTTCCTAGCATTTCGATTCCCAAGCTCACTCGAATTCTCTCGCCCCCGCTCAGATTTTTTACTAATGTGTCTCTTGACTCTTCCAATCCTAGCAATGACATGAGCTCTTCTACTTTTAGTTGTGCCAGACCGCTATTTCTCAGTTTTATCGATGCTACAAATGTTAGAGTCTCGCAAACAGTTTGTTTTTCATATGCAGGGAAGAATTGCCCGACATACGACACTATCTTTGGCCAGGTTTCTATGTTTCTGTTGTATCCATTTATCTTTATTTCGCCCACCAGCTTCAGCTCCGATAATATTCTGCCTGAGATTGTGTCGAGAAGTGTTGTCTTTCCAGATCCACTTGGCCCAATTATTGCGGTGAGTGTTTTAGGTCCTATCTGTCCACTGGTATTTTTAAGGATAGGTTTTCCTTTCTTCGTATACAAACTTAGATTGTTCCAAGTGACTTCACACTCTAGTTCATTGATCATGCCTTCCAAGGATATAAAACAAAAAAATGTGATGTCACCATATTTATCCACAGCATGCACTGGCAGTATATTGAGACTTTGGGCATCAACTTTACAAATAAAGATATAGAGCTCGTCAAACTATAGTAGAATATGCCTGAATGCATAATTTCCAGTACAACAAATATACAAGCATAATCCGCTTTAAGCTGTACTGCTAGTTGGATGCAAGATTTGCTGATTCAGGTGCCTTCTCCAACCGTTATCTTCAGACCAAGCTATTAACTTAACTATACTTTAAGCATGCCATTAATGAGTAGTTATTAATGGCAAAACGTAGATGGTCTCGGCAATTTTTTAGATTAAGGAGGCCAGAAAGCTTTGACTGGTCGGTTTAAAACATACCCCTGTAATACCTCTAATAACAATAAAGTATACTCCTTTCATGGTAACGGAAGACTACATCAAGGTCAGCTATCTTATTGAGGTAATTTCAAAGTACATTGAACTAGTCAAAAAGATATTTGAAGACAAGGAAAATCTTCTTGAGAATCTTAAGGGAATGGAGGGTGTCTATGTGATACTGCTGACAGCTTATGGACTTTTCTTGGCAACAGCTGGTATCAAGTTTAAGAGAGTGTCTCTGAGTTCCCTATTTCTCTTTATAATTTATAGTATTTTGAAGAGCTATCGCGACTACGCAGATAAGGTTGCCAAGCCTATTAACGACTTTTTTACCAGTTGATGCGGTTAAGAACATCGACATTTTTGGAGACCAGGAGAGGATGATACTTGGATATCTGGTTATTTCATTGATTATACTATCCATCTTGTCTGCTCTGTTGTTCTGGGTCAGAATAGCTGGACTGGGCATACTGATATTTATTGTATATAGGCTTTATAAGACCTATATTAAAGGCGGCGAGAACATAGAGTCATCTCCTCTTGAATTTGTTATTGTGGCAGCCATCACAATTATATTTGTAATACTGTTCAGGTGGGTGGAGGAGCTTATTATAGATCTTATCATTTGTTTTTTGGGATCCTCGGTCATTCTTGGATTCTCCCACGGATATTTTGGATTTCCAGGGGACTATGATGCATTTTACAGTTCATTTTTTGAAAAGGGAAAGACCATGGAGACGGTGAGAAACATTAACTTTCTATACGTCACCATACTGACGGTTGCTTGTACATTTGCGCAAAGAAGTGTTTATATAAAATAAATGTGTGTAAAGTGGTATTTCATTAACCATATATCCAATAAAATGTTATGTGGCACTAAGCTTCAACTCAGGTTGACTGTTAAAATAAAGATTTTAATTGAAAGATGCTACTTCAGAAGCACTGACTGTGGAAACCTTAGGCTCATTACGTGCAATTGGCATGATAACTCCAATGTGCTGCTTGGCGCCAGCTTCCTTGGCCTCTTTGAACGATTTGTAGAGAGTTATCTTTCCAAGATACTCCTTCAGTCTCTCAACATTAGCATTGAATGCCTCCGCATTGTTGTTCTTTCTTCTCAAATCTACTGCAACACCAACTGTTCTGGCGTATCTGTAGTCCACCCCAGCTGCTGCACACTCTTCAGCAGTAAAGCCCCGTCCAAGTCTGATCTTTTTGTTATGTCTAATAGTAGGACATCTGACTATTGGTTGCAGTTTCTCTGTAGGCATGGGTGCACAGGCACGGGCCTTTGCCTTTCTGGATTCGCTTCTCCTCTGGTGCCTGGCCGGCTGCTTGAACCACGTTTTTATTCTCAAAGCAGTCTTCTTGAAGTGGTTTGAGTGTACTGCATTATTCCTCTTCATGAAGGGAGAAAAAAAAAATTTTTCAAGGCCCATGGCTCAGACTGTAACCACAAGAGGAACAAAGAAAACAGCAGTTGCTACCTGCAAGTGTGAAAACACAGGTAGGTTCGAGGTGAGAATCAACAAAATTCCACTGTCGATTCACCCTGATTCCCTCATGTGTGCAAAGTTTGAGGAAATTTTGAAAATTGTCCCAGAGGAGATCTACAGCAACTTGGATTTTGAAGTTACAACAAATATGAAAGAATGCGGTTCTGTAGGAAGAATATATGCAGCAAGACAAGCTTTCTGCAAGGCCATTGTTGCATTTCTGAGTCTGTATTCTGACGAGTACAAGAAACAGGAAGTAAAAAATGCCATACTTGCATTTGATAGATTTGCAATTGTGGCAGATTCAAGAAAGAGAGAGCCAAAGAAGTACGGCGGCCCAGGAGCGCGTGCAAGATACCAGAAGTCCTATCGTTAAATTACTTATTCCAGTTTATTGTCTGTTTTATCTCTATATGAAGTTTGTAAAAATTTTTAAGATAAGGAAACTGTGGCTATTGGGAATCCTACGTGGCAGCACTGTAGCGGGGTTCTATTGCCATGTTTTGATGCACATTTGACAATTAGAAGTGCCTTCATACTTTTCCCGAAAACCCTAACGGTGATCTACTAAATGCTAATATCAAAAGATGATTCACCATAAAAAAGAATTCGTGCCGTTTTAACGATATTAAAGATACTATTTGGCAATACCGAGCGCTTTATATGTATAACATTCCACCACGTTTTTGATATGTGTCACATTCTTTTAAATAATGCCATTGGCTTTCTTTTTTGTTCTCTTTTCTACACCCCAATGAACGAAATCCAATTGGACAGCGGACTCTTCAATTCAAGATGTACTAAGATTTCCAAACACATTGCTGCGCCCCTCCTCCTCCTGTTGGGGAAGAGTTCGGATGTACAGGAGTACAACATGAACTCTGCACTCTTCCACTTTCTTCTTGGATATGAATTCCCAGAAACAATAATCATAGTACAGGAAAACCCAATTATTGTAACCTCTCCAAAAAAGGCAGTGATCCTTCAGCAGATAGAAGGACTGAAAATAGTGATAAAGAACAAGGATGATAGCAACATCGAGAGCATTCTGGACATGTTCTCGGGGGTGTATGCGGTTATTGATAAAGATAATATAAAGGGTGATCTTGCCGGGAAAATTTTTTCAAGAGTGCGCACAAAGGATGTAACCTCTGATCTGCTCGAGATACTCTCTGTTAAGGAGCAGGGTGAGATTGATTATATTTTCAAGTCAGGAATTGCAGCTAATTACCTATTACAGAAGAGCATCGATTTGATCAGGGATGACGAGTTTTCTAGAGATGCTCTTGAGGCATACATGGATGACAGGATCAGGGGTATCGACAACTCTCTAATTGAGTTTGCGTTTGATCCTGAATTTTCCTCCAATCACCTACGATTGGGCATTAGATATCGTGGGTATTGTACAGAAATAGCAAGAAGGTTCATGGATGATCTTTCCGAGCAGTATGAGATTCAAAAATTTGTTCTTTCGCTTGTTAAGCCTGGTGTGTGTTCATCAGATGTTATGTCCCAGGTCGAAAGCTTTTTAAATTCTAAAGGATATACGTCCTACAGTGTGAGGCTTTATACTGTTGGGTTAATACAGTCTGAGCTGACTTTTGAATCCAGCTTTATAGTTAAAAACAAAATGTGCTTCTGTTTAAATATTGACAATTCTTTTTGCAATACATTTGTAGTCAACGATCTTCCGATATTTGTTACGAAGAAGGACTTTGCGGAAGATTATTCGGTTACAAAGATGAGATTTCGCAACAAAAGTAATGATGCACAGCTCATTGCCAGGATCAAGGAACATCAAAAAGAACTTCTGGAAAGTCTTGTGGAGGAAAAAGTTAATTTCTATAAGATACACGGTGCTGAACAGATCACTGAAAAAAATGGTGTGAAAGAAATATCCACCTACCAGAAAGATTCCTTAGTGCCTCGATCTGACAAGATCCATCTCGACTGGGATAATTTCTTCGTTCTCGTACCTATTCTAAGCTATTCGGTGCCCTTTCATATCTCGACTATCAAAAATGTGTCTATTGTAAATCCAAATGACGAGCCCCGACTGAGAATTAATTTTAAGGAAAGCAAAGAAATAAAAGAGGCATTTGACGTGAATAAGGAATGCGACACGAAGATAAAGTTTATTACTCTGAGATGTGGCAATGTCGAGGATATGATTTCGCAGATAAACGAAATGAGGAAGGAGTTCAACAAACCCAAGATTTCCCTGCCTACGCAGCCTGTGTTAAAGGAGAAGTTCAAGAAATATGCCTTGCCTGAGGTTTATATGAGGACAGACAATAAGAGTGCCAACAAAAAGATACTAGGAAACTTGGAACTTCACGAAAACGGATTCAAGTACAATGATGTGAGTATCCTATTTTCGAATATCAAAAATATTTTTCTTCAGATGGGCGATATTGAAAACCGCACAATCCTCCACTTCAACTTGAAAGAACCCATCTTGTTTGTAAAGCCGACATCTAACGTGCAGTTTTTCAAGAAGTTTACGGTGGCATGCCACGACACATCAAAGAGAGAAGGTGAGGATATGGAGCTAATGCGTGAGAAAGAGGAAGAAGAGGAATTAAGCAGGATCAACGCAGAGTTCGTTGCATTTGTGGAGCGCATTGAGCAGGAGACTAATCTCAAGGTCCAAATACCCGAAAGGGGGTTTTTGGGCGTTCATTCTAGAGAAGCGGTGCCGTTTTATCTTACGAATGAATGTATAGTGAGTATCCATGAACTGCCCTTCTTTATACTGAACCTCGATGAGGTGGAGGTGGTCAGCTTTGAAAGAATTACTTTCGTCACAAAGACCTTCGACTGTGTCTTTATATTCCACGACCGATCTCATCCACCGGTCATGGTCGGATCGATTGAAACCACAAAGCTAGGCTATCTCAAGGAGGTGTTAGATTCCCACAACATCTTATTCATGGAAAACAAGGTGAACATCAACTGGAACAACCTTATGCATACAATCATGGAGGATCCGTTAAGTTTTTATGAGAGCGGCGCTTGGGCCGAGCTTTTAAGGGAAACAGAAGAGTCCGAGTCCGAGGAATCTGGAAAGAGTTCATCTTCGGCTTATACTGATGACGACGAAGAAAACGATGACACCACTAGCTATGATGAAGATGAGGAAGTACCTGCTTCTTCTGTAGATTCAACAGAGGAGGAGGATGATTCCTACCTCGCAAGTGATTCTGAAGACTATGATGAATATAGCGATGAGGAGACTGAAAGCGAAAGTTCAGATGAAAAACCCAAAAAGCGTAAATCCAGAAAGTAAATTTTGGCATTAAACAAATAACAATTCATTTGTATAAAAAGCTGCGTTTCACTTATCTTAATTAAACGTCTACTATTCCATTCTGTTTAAGTTTTAATCTTGATGCTTTTATTAGCTTTGTCGTTGATTTAATTAAAGAAATATACTTTGTTACTTCTAGTCCCACATACTAGTTTTCCATCGTTGTAATCAAAATCATAAACTTCATCTTCACAGACAAGATCGCTCATTATCTTTTTCTTACTAATCTTAAACATTTTTATCGTCTTGTCTTTTGAACAAGAAATGATTAAATCGTTGTACACTTTGACTTTATACACGAAATTAACATGGAAATATCCGCAAAGATTTTCACCTGTTTCAACACTCCATAGCTTGACTGTTTTGTCAAAGGAGGCTGAGGCAAACGTCAATCCGTTGGGGCTGAAACATAAACTCAGTACTTCTCTCTTGTGCTGCATCCTTTTGAATAGTTGAAAATCTTTCCAAAGTATAATTTGACCGTTATCGTCCCCGGAAATAATAAACTTCCCATACGCATCAATGCAGTTTACCTGTGACGAATGTCCAACGAGATCACAAATATATTTCATGTTCTGGTAAACAACAATTCTGTTGTCCGACCCGCCCGTGATAACCAGGTTGTCATGCATGCAGAGAGACCTAATGGCCTTCGAGTGGTTCCATGTGCCAAGAATAGAGCCCTTGAAGTCCCAAACAACGCATGTCGAATCTCTGGAGCAGCTGACAATTCTATCTTTGTGAACTTTCAAGGCAGATATTCCATCCTTGTGCCTTGAAAGCGTTCTAATATGATTGCCCTGATGGTCATAGATATTGACCAGACCATCCATTCCACCAGAGACAACGTAATCTTCGTTGAAATCAACACCAACTACCCAGTGGCTGTGCTGCTGCACAATTTTAAACTGTCGTTCTTGTGAGCAAATCCCAAAATCTAACAGTCTTGTCTCCACCCGTAGTAACAACAATGCCATTTGCAAATCTAGTACAAAGAACAGGACCTTGATGGCCAGAATATGTGCTTGAGCAGTAAAATGCTGGCTTTGCCGAGGGAAAGTCTTGTGATAGCCTTATTTTCTTTATTTCCTCTACATTCTGAAGCTGAGAAGTTGTCAAGCAGTTCTCTAGACTGTTTGTGATGATGTTTCCGTTTATGAAAAGATCTTGTGCAGTGTTGATAAGAGATCTCAGCTGGTGGACATCAATTGAGTTTGGAACTTGCAGCACTTCACTTATTTTCTTTCCATCCTGGTCTTCAAACTGAATTAGAGAAAGACTCATTGAGTGTGGAAAAATTTTTCAAAAAATAAGATTACAAAACTGCCTATGGTAGTTTACTTTAGCGAGTAAAGCACACGCATACTATGATTGGATGCAATAGCATGAGTATAGCTACTAATATAGTGTGATCAATACTATACCATGTCCGATGGCCAATTAGTAACCGACCATCTGCGAACAACAAGTTGCCAAATATTGTTGCCGTTGCATTCTTGTTTAAATATTCGAATGCTTTGTTTATTTGCATGCTGCAATTATCTATTTAATTCTTAATATATCAATAAACAAAAATAATATCGCTTTGAATTTTATTTGAGAGAATCTCGAATAATATGGGCATGTAAACCCATATTTTGCTTCGATTTATGCATAAGATGATGAATAAAATATACCTGTCCATGGCAGTTTTGGCCAGAACGATTACCGGAAAGAGCTTGCAGGTTACGGGGGCAATATCTAACATTTCCAGGACCATTATATTCTTGGCTCAATACTACACACTGACTGTTGAAGAACCACACATTGGTAACTTCGTAGATATTCAGACGCATGTGCAAAATCCTAGCCTGGTTTTGAACATCTTTAACACCGTTAAATCCGACTTTGATGAGCATCAGTACCAAAACGGTGCTAACGAAGTTCAAGCTGCACTGTCTAGAAAGAATCGATGTGAAAAATATGCATCAGAATATGGAGATAGCATCAAAGTTCTATATCTGTCCGACACCAATACCCTTTTTGATGTTTATCTGAGAACTTTGGGGATAACCTACATCATTGATTGGACTAATTTAAATAAAATACCAAACAAAGCACAGGCATTAGAAGATATTAATAGTCATATAGTTGATGGTGTAAGGGTTGAGAATATTAGGAATTATTACGTGTTCAAGGTTAATATTGGTGGAATGGCATACGTTTTAAAACGAATAGATAGGTACAACAGAAATAGCAATGGTACTAATGATCTTGAAGCTACCAAGTTTGACTCGCCCCATATTGTAAAAATCTACTTTGCCTTTGAACGAACCCTTGAGGACTTACATCCAGCAAAGGTGATGTGGTACCTGAGTGAATATCTGGAAATAGATCTGGAAGATGAAAACATACGGTACGATAAGAATGGGCTAAGAAGAATAATACACGACGTACTTCTTGGGTTAGATTGCTTGCACAGGCAGGGCTATTGCCACAGGGACATCCATATTGGAAATGTCAGAGGAACAAGAGGTCCCACAGGCAAGGAGACATTCAAACTGATTGATTTCGGGTACTGCAAAAGACTTGAGGATTCCAGTGAAAGTTTGATAGGCATAGAAATCGTGACGGTAGGACATTTGCTTGGCTGCCTGAAAACACGTTTATTAACTAAAAGTGAAAATGGATACAGCCAACAGTATGCGAAGACCATTGGTCATGACATCAACTGTGCAGTGGCTGGAAGCGAGGATTTAGCAGATTTTCATTTTGCATGCTTAGGACTTGTGGAAAACCCGCCAACATCAATAGAACAGCTGCTAGGGCTTCCTTTTATCAAAGGAAGCCCTAGCGTAGAAAATGACCAGCTTGGCAAAAGATGATATGAATAGATCAGCTGGTGAATAAAGATTCTTGGAAATAGATGTTAAGCACAATATTTGCTACATTATTAATAATACATCTAAATATTAGTTTATTAAACATCAAACACCAGCTTGACATTCATTGAAAGTAGTTCGCAGCAGAGATACTTGAAAACATAAGGCATTGCAACTCTCATTAAACTTTTCGATCCGCAGCTGCAATAGTCTTTGCCTGTAAAGAGAATGGTCTTGCAATCTGAGCAATATGTGAATTCCGTGCGGTCTGAGCAGTTCATTAGTCTGTCCTGAAGTGCAAATGACACTCCATGGGCAATGAGGGCATCCTTTTCCATTTCTCCAAACCTGATGCCTCCTTTATTTTTACGGCCTCCAACCGGCTGATGCGTCGTTGCCACAACTGCACCTGATGTCCTAACCTGATACTTGTCATTCACCATGTGTCGAAGCCTTTGGTAGTAAACTGGTCCAATGAAGATATCCGTTCTAAACTCCGTGCCGGTAACACCAGAGTACATAGGCTCATTTCCATAGTAGTTAAAGCCGCACTTCTTAAGCTCTTCGCCTATGCTTTTTGGATCGCTTTCATCAAAAGCCACATTCTTAATAAATGGTGACGCATCCTGGATCTTACCTAATGCCATAGCACTCTTACCACAAATACTCTCTAATAGCATTCCAATAGTCATTCTAGAGGGAAAGGCGTGCGGATTGATGATAATATCAGGTCTAAGTCCATATTCAGTAAATGGCATGTCAATCTCCTGCCAAAACATAGAACATACGCCCTTTTGTCCATGTCTAGAGCAGAACTTGTCTCCAATAGTGGGATTTCTTTGTATTCTAAGAGTTATTGTAACACATGGCACATCTCTGCTAAAGATTCTGACAGCCTCAACAAATCCTGATTCAGCACCATGGTATTTAATAGTCCTAGTGCCCAGATCGGGATGGACATATCTTACCAGTACATCATCCGTCTCGATTCTGGCTCCTTTGAATGGAGTAAAGTCAATATGTGCATTCTTTTCAAGCTCGAACTTTTCGTTTTTGTAAATAAATGCGCCAAAAAGACCTCTTTCCGTCGAGCTCTTGTTTATGACAACGGCATCTTCCATATCATATGCAGTATAGCTAAGAACAGCAACAATGCAGTTGATTCCAATCGGAAATTCCTCAAATGTGCTATATGCACCAGTTCTAACCATAGGCGACTGTAGATAGCTAACGAAGAAATTCTTGCCATCCGTTCTGAACTGCTGGTTGAAACACGCAACACCCATTGCCTGCTTAGTCATCTGGCATTGGTACATATTTCTTGGGCTGGGATTATGGTCAGAGAATGGAATGCATGCAGCGATGGAGCTAAAAATATTTGTGTTGTCAATTTCTCTATATTCAAATTCGAAGGTATCTTCATTCTCTGCCTCACGGTCATATTTACTGTAGGCGTCTTTTGTTACGTACTTTGACAACTTGATATTCAAAAATACCTGTTCCTTCAGCCCAATCCACTCTTCTCTCTTAAGTCGGACATTGAAGACTTTTCTATACAGATTGCTGTAAGAATCAAAAATACACACCGATTCGTCAATGCCTTTCCCATATTCGTAGCATACTTCAAAGCAAAGACCACTCTTGGCCCGGTATTCTCTCAGGGATTTTGCAAGACCGGATGGATCATTAGTTGTCCCGCTTAACTTTCCATTGTAAAACACAGGTACTCCTGTGTTATATCCTCTATGGGGAGCCACCACACCAAAGTCGTACAGAATCATGTCATCAAAGACATATGACTTGTCAGAAACAAAGCAAGACTGAGACAGATGGAAAAGAAGACCACAAGGCGCACCATCTGGAGTATTTATTGGGCAGAAAAACCCCCAGCTTTCTGGCCTGAGCTTCCTAATCGATGTTATTTTCAAGTTTGAGAAGAAAGTCCCTCTTGAAACACTGGCAAAATGAGAAGTAAACCTCCAAATATTGATTCTCTCGGCAAGGACAGTAAAACTGCTATTCTGTAGCAAGTCTGAGCAGCATACTGTTGTAATATTTCCAGTAGATAGGAACCTCTTCATTTTCAAGCCAATGTCAAAGTCCAACGACTCAAAGTGTTTCTTAATTTTTTCTAGCTGCAAGTCTGAAAGTTCGCCAGTAAGCTCTGCAGCTTCGGAAACATTAAAAGAAGTGGTAGAGTCAGTAGTGGACACCCTGTTGCGCAGAAAATACATGATCTTTGTCATGAAGGATCGTTTTATCTCGTTGAGCTTTTCTCTAAAACAAATAGGTATGAGTTGTAACTCAGTATACAGCTCAAAATTAGAAGGAACATCAACGTCATCAGGTTGTATCTTACCGTCATAGCATCTAAATAACTTCTTTATAGCCTCTATAATGAGCAGATATTTGTCTTCAAACTTGCTCAAGTGAGGGAGAACAACTCTGTCTATAAAGTGTCTGCCGCACTCCTCATAGTTTTCAATCTTTAAGATTGGCTTAAACCTAGCACCAAGATAGTCCAGGCACTCCTTCTGGCTGTAGCAGGGATAATCCTTCATCCTCGCCAGCATCGCCAAGATCCTCTGATCCGAGCCCAAGGCAACAAAAATCTCCTCGTCTGTGCAGTTAGCCAATGCACGAAGTAACAAAGTAACTGGTATGAGGTATACTCTCTTGTTTACGTATATCTTGAAATGCATGTTTCCATCTGCACAATACTTTATTTCATTCTTCTGTCCTATTTGTTCCTCACTCACGCTCCTTATGGAAACGCTGTAATCTGTGTATGTGCTGTCTTTGCTCTTCTTTTGGTGTGCAAATATAAAATTCCTCTTTTGTGCAACATGGAACCTCACCATTCTATCATACCCATCTATAATAAAATACCCACCAGGCTCCTTAGGATCCTCTCCAAGCTCATAAAGATTCTGGCTGCCATTTAGATTGCACATACATGATCTCAGCATTACTGGAAATACTCCAGCATCTTTATATTCGTTAAAAATAACATTTCCTCTGTACTCTAGCTTTATTTTCAAAAAGACGCTCCCGCCATAAGTAAGATTCTGCTCTCTACAGTCCTTTGGAAGTAGCCTACGATCTACTGTTCTTGTGTCTTTGCTGTTTTTTCCTTTTTGAATCCTAAATGGCTTATGTATCTCAAGCCCATCAAAGGACAGTCTCAGACCAGAAATCTCAAAAGGTGGAGTGTTGACAACGGTGTTTAGCAAAATTTCTTTATCAAAAAGAGCATTGAACTGGTTTATGTGCATGTCTCCAGTTTCTTCGCTCTTCATTGTGGGATAAAAATTTTACAAAAATGAAGGGTAAAAAGACGGTTGCTTATAGCGCTTGGTATACTCCATTGAGTGCAGTACCTATATCCGTACTTTCTTGTTTCCCATTCATCAACTGACTGTCGATGCAACCAATCCCAATAAATGATTGCTTATTTTATTAAACATTCAAATCTTTTATTAATTAGGCAGTTTGCATAAACAATGAAAATTACTTTAAATGGCCAAAAGGGCAAAGGCAGAAAGAAGAGCATTTCTAACACTACGGTTGATGATTCAACAGCACTCCAACATAAGAAAGCCAAAGGCCAGATGGTTGTTCCCGACTATATGCACTATTATAACACTCCCCAGGGATTTTCGCTGAGAGTACCTCTCGAAAGAAATTCAAATACAAATCAGATTGTGCTTGGCCCATCTGGATTGTACAGTACACGTAAGCCATCGCTTTTGACGGAAAAAGTTCCCAGTAATGGCACAAAATATAGAGAAAGTGTGGATTCTGACATTGAATTTCTTCTAACATCGAGTTCGGAACGATCAAGAGTTGTTGAAATACCACGGAACCAGCACTTATACGGCCAAAAAGCAATATCAGGCCACTTGGACAATAATATATTAAAAAGCAATTTTGATGGCAATAATGCGCTGGAAAACAATTTGGACAACCAGAACATGAAAAACAACCGTGATAAATGTGAAGGTGGCAATGCAGAACTCAAAAACTCGTACTTCTCAAAAATCGATCAAATTTTTGATATCAAAAATGATCCAAAGGAAAGACTAAAGCATGAGGAAAATATCAACGTTTCTGAACTGTTAAAAACAAAGGAGGACGCACTGCGGGATATTCTATACAATATTCCACACTACTTCTATGCTTTGAAGAGTGATATTTGAATTTTAAGTGTAAGTATGAAAAGACAGCAGCAGATCTTATAGAGCAAAAAAAGGTTAACGAGACTCTTATTCAAAGAGTTAATCAACTGGTTGAGGACACCACAAGCAAAGGAGAAACCATATTCAAGCTGATGAGCGAAAACGAACTATTAAAGAATAGACAGGAAGTCTTAGACTCGTATAAGCTGGAAAAGGACAATTTCATAGAAATTATGAAGAAGGATTCGGACGGCAAAACACAAGAAATCAATGAGCTAATTAGTGAGAATGGAAAGCTAAAGTGTGCACATTCGAAACTGTTAACAGAAAGGGATCTTCTTGAAAGAGAACTGAAGGAATGTGGGAGAAATTTCATAAAGCTGGAAAATGAAAAGAATGTCTTGAAGACCGAAATAGAAAATTTAAGGATATTTACCGAGAATACCCTAAAAAGGTATTTAGACTCAAGTCTGTTCGGCGAAATCGAAAGAATATGCCTAGAAAATCGAAAACTGGTGTATTTCCAGCACTTTTTTGAGACCGTCAAGGCCGAAATGGCTATTTTCCGGCAGGATTTTAGGGTGTTTCAAAAGAATATTGAAAGTGGCAGGTCAAAGCTCTGCTTCAACATTGGCAATCAAGGTGAATATGTCAAAGGCCTTATTTCAAAATCGCGCCACCTTGAAAATATTAAGAAGGACCAGAAAGAGTCGTTCTCCAACATCTCCAGCAAACTCAGCAGCGTAAAACAAGCATTAGACACACTAGTTGAGTCAGCTGGTAAGTTAAAAGGCCTGTTTTCCGTGGAGAAATTAAAATTGGGATTTGTTAACATAATCAATGCGCAGAGAAGTGAGTTTGAAATTCAAAAGCAGACATATGAAAAGAGGATAAAAGAGCTTACTGAGAAGATTGAGGAAGAGGAGGATATTTGGGATGTATTTGAATGATATGAGACTAAATAAACACTGCTGTATCCTCAAACATAGCTGTCTGGCACTTAATGCTGTCACATTTGGTATGTTCGTTTATAGTTTGATATATTTTAAGATCAATGATCTTTCCATTGCGCTTGGTAGTTTTAATTTGAGAGTAGTTAATATTAAAGCTAGTTACTAAAATTATACATTTATTACAAACTATAAATTGCAAAATAAATGGCAACTGAAATTGGCATGGCTGTTTTGACTACACTCTTTCATTTTGCTTTCGACCGCAAGAGCTTTCGCCACCTCATTTGTTGGCTATAAAAACCAATATAAAGTGCTGCTGTTAATTCTGTTAAGTATATTTGCTTATTCTAAATCCTAGAATATTTGAACTTTTCTTCCTTTCATTTTTAAAAAATTTTGCAGTGGGGTCCTATGAAGAAAACTGTCAGCCTAAAGTTAACGCAGTGTTGGTTTGCAGTGGCAAGATGCCTTTTCAGTGATTCCAGTGCATTTGGAATAGGAGGTGCAGATCATGAGCTTTTGCTTTTGTCCCGCTCGCGCCATTTTCCATCCTCTGAGGAATTTGCCAATGATGTGATGAACCGTGGAAATAACGTGTATGGAAAAGAGCACTTTAATGATCTGTCTGATAATATCAAAAAAATTATTACTAGCGACTATCCGACTCCTGAGGATTCGGATAGCAGTTTGTATAAAGGAAGCAGTGTGCAGGAGACACTCGATGACCATTTGGAGGATCAACGTTTTGGTCTGGATGCCAATGGTCATATTCAGCTTGAAAAAAGCTCCATTGGAGCTGATAATCCTCATCCGAGCACACCCACTTTTAGTACTTCGTCGGCTGAAGCTTCCCCCTCATCTGATGCCCATGTTGAAAGCGAAAATAGTCAGCAGGTACCAAAGGGTTTTGAGCATGAAATATGCATGGATCCTACCGCACCCAGTGATTCTGCTGACTTGAACAATCAATCCAATGTGAGTGTGGTGAATGATATTCTTGAAGAAAAGACAAGCTCATATTCTGCTATTGAGAATGCATCAAGTATGCAGATATCTTCAAGTAAGCCTGCTGAAGTGTCCAATCCAGTCATCTCTGATTTAAATCCTAAAAGCAATAACTTAAGTCAAAATGGTGGAAAAAGTTTTGCTAACAATGCTATCGAAACTGCTATACTGGCTAATTCATCTTCAGCTCCCTCTTTATTACATGCATCTGAAGTCTGCCCAAATCCAAATAGTGCCGATGGCTTTAAACATCTAGTCAATTTGCAGTCTCATGTCGGCGGTGAATCATTGGCAATGGTGAGGGAGCCATCATCAGACATGACTGCTGGTGTGTTTTTAGATGTTCCAAATCTTTATGAGAATGCGCGGAACCTGGCTCAACAGACTCAGCAGCTTATTGCTGAATTGGTGAGCTATTTTGTTAATAGTGTTGTTAGTTATGTGGGCTACACGCATAGTTCAGTCAAAGCTGGCTTTAGCTACGTTCAATCCGTTGCTGATGAAAATGCTGTTCTAAAGGCCATTGGTTTCAATTTAGCCTTGCATTTCATTCGTCTCGTTATGGGCCTTATTGAAGAATGCATTACTTTCGTCTTTAAGTGCTTGTCTCTAGTACTCCAGACACTTAAGAATCTGATATCCAGTCTTATTTCATTGATATTGAACAATATCCTAGTTACTATGCTTATTTTAACTGGTTTTATAACTGTTGCCATAATTACTATTTCCATTACCATATTTTTAGGCTATAACACTAAGTTAGCAAACTGGTTCAGAAAGAGAGCTAACAAGATTGCTACAAATGATACCAGTAAAAGACGCATCATTGAAAATGCAAAGTCGAAACAATTTGTTGATAAACATGGCCTGCATAAGGCTGGCACTGCTTCGCAGTATGTTATTAATGTTGGAAAACAGTCCAATTCTAACAGTAGCAAATCCAATACCAAGTCTATACCTGAGCAACCAAGTTATGAGATACCTAAAGTATCTACCCAAGTAGACGAGGAGGACAGCAGTCACATTGCCCCTAAACAAGATCTTCAAAGCCAATTAACTGGTGAACATGTTGAAGTAGTCGATGCAAAAACTTACAGTGAATCAGCTATCAAGCCGACCGCAACAGACGGTGAAACCAACGATCAATCAGCAGTTAAGGAACCCATTTATGACCATGAGAACGACATGGAAGAATTTAATCCAAAGCTTGCAGTAATTCCTGGATTAGTTGAGGCTGGTATTTAGTTCTAAGATTAAATTTTGGTTTTTATTTTGCATCTGGCCTAAAAATGTATTTTATAGTTTAGCTTTGGCACTCAATAGACTGCTATTACTTTCACACGCTCATTAAGCAGTGTTTCTTATTGCCATTATCTATCTCATCAGCATCTATTGTTGTTATTCATTTTCGTCCCTGCCCATGTACATCTATGAAGACTTCAAAAGGATTCTAGACACAACCACTAATCTGATGAACAAAATAAAAACATGCTCAAAGGATGAGATAGAGGAAATTCAGATGAGAATCGACAGTAATATTCACGCATTAAGACTAATGGCCTCTAGAATTGAAGACTCTGAGACCAGAGCCACCTTTCTGAAGACCATCCAGTCTCTTTCCACAAATGTTGTGTTTGTAGAAAGCGAGGGCCCACAACGGCGTAGAAAGCAGAGAGAAAATGCAGGTGGCGATGAGTTGGTTGGCGATGAACTGTTAAAAAACTCAAGGAAGCTAAAAGAGATGGCCGATGAGTTTAAAAATAGTCTCCAAGCAGATAGAAAAATTATTGAAAAACTAGGCGGAAAAATGAATGCAAGCAGTCAGGAAAGCACTAAAAGTTTACAAGCGCTCGACAAGACAGGAAGAAAGATCAAATCAAGTACATTCATGTCATTTGCATTCATGATATTCGTTGTGGTGTATTTTATAATTAGATTTCTTTAATCAAAGAAAAATGCCAGGTGTTTCTCGGCTTTGTCGTGTGAATGGTGCTGAAAAGGCCTCGTTGCTATTTATAGCAGATGTATTGCCAATAATTTTTAAGTTAAGCGGACCTTATTTAAGCTGTATTTAATAAATTAAGTTTCGGTTTTCCAGTAAAGCTTCATTGCTCCTGTTCCAAGTGAAATGGGTATTCCAAGAATAATCGATTCGCTGACACCCCTAACGTACTCGTCAAGGCCACGAATAGCTGCATTGAACAGATAGTCTGCAGTCTGTTCAAAAGATGCAAGCATTAATGTTGACGTCCTCATCTTGCCTATTCCAAACCTAGTTATTCCCAGTATCTCTCCTTTGAATGCCATGGTGTCCGCAAGCAGCATCGTATGCCTATGGTCTACCTTTATTCCATACTTTCCCATCGTGTATTCAACTTCCTTCATAATCAGTGATCTCGCTGCTTCTATTCCCAGTGTCTTCTCCACCTCCAAAATATCGTTGCTAGTAGTACTAAGCGACTCCACTCCAGGCACATTTAAGACTTTCCCCAGACATCTTCCTTCAACTAGCAGCTCATATTCATCCACAGACTTATCTAAGCAGTTGACTATCACTCTATTAACACCCTCAATCCCACTGATTTTCGTATTTAGAAGCTGCTTTCTTGTTTTCTCAATCTGGAAATAGCTGTTCTCCTTGACTCTTTTGATGGAATATGTAATAGTGTCATTCTGCACCTCAACAGACGACCCCTTGATTGCTGCATTGAGAATAGCTCCTATTTGATCAATACCAATTTCTAGTCTTAATTTTTCCACCAAGTTCTGGTCGACAGAGAAGCTAAGAGATATTCTGTCGGGTGTGGTAGCATATGATATTTTATAAACTATGTCCTTAAATAAAAGTTTTTCAATACGTCCCTTGACAACCTTCGCACTTTCAAGTCCCTTGGTCATTAGTTTAGCCTTAATAATGGGTGTTGAAATATTGGCACTTGCATTTATTATTTCCTTCAATCTTGGCACTCCTAAAGTAACATTCATGCTTGCCACTCCTGTAAAGTGGAACGTTTTGAGGGTCATCTGTGTCCCCGGTTCGCCAATGCTCTGTCCAGCAATAGCCCCTACAGCAGTTCCTGGATCAACAATTTTATTCCACATTCTAGTTGCTAAAATTGAGAAGAACTCTTTGATAAAGTGCCTGTTTTGAAAATACCTGTAGAAAAACCCGAGGTAGAAAAATGATTCGCTTTTTTTCTTCCTTAGAAAGCCTACAAGACCCTCGATAAATTTAGGGTTTATAAGGCTACGGGACACTGGATTTTCAATAAGCTTATCCAGGAAATGAGAAGTAGATTCTGAAATGAAATAGACATCATCCCCAACGATGTTCTTTCGATAGTAAGATTCAATATATGAGGAAATGTCAAAGGACTCCCCCACAAATCCATAGCTGACAACATCGCTGAAGCAATGGCCATCGACCATGCTGCCAATATGTTGGTCTTCAGGAGAATTGGCTCTGCTGGACAGTCTATAACCTGTGGATAAATTACTGTTAGGAGTTGTTACGGTTCTAGGCTTGGAAAGCCCATTTAAAAAAGCGGAATCTTCATTGGCCGCAAAATCCTTAAAGCCTGTTTGATCGACATAAACAGGGATTCTTGCATGATGTTCATGATGGTTGTCTTGCCAACTGTTCCTAGCACCAGCATTGCGTTTGCTGCCAGCATAACCACTTGAGCTGGTTGCATCTGAGCATTTTGCGAACTTAGAATTGAAGTTAGACATGCTTTCGCTGTAAATCCATTCTAAAAACTCTTCTCCCTCGTCTTTCACTGTTTGGACATTATCTTCTCCGTAGTGGTACTGAATTAAATCTTCAGCAGAATTTCTAACAGTATAGTCATATTTTACACTCAAGTCTTCCAATGCTTTCATCAGTCTCCTCTGCATATAGCCTGTTTCTGCTGTCTTAACAGCTGTGTCCACCAGGCCTTCGCGCCCACTAACAGCATGGAAGAAAAACTCATAACTTGTCAGACCAGAAAAGAAGCTGTTTAGCACAAACCCCTTACTTTCAGATGATAGACTGTGTGCTGAAAAGTGCGGTAGTGTTCTATTAATCATGCCGTCTGGTATTCTCATGTCGGAGACTGTTTGCTGGCCAACGCAGGCAATCATTTGGCCAACATTAATTTTGGATCCCTTACTCCCACACTCTTGCATTACTATTATGCTATTGCTCTTTTTCAATTCTTTTAAGCAAATGCTACCACACTCTTCTCGAATCTGGTTGAGAACTAATACCTTGCCTTCTAGATCAATCGGGTTTTTAATAGCATTAATATACGAATCTACTTCTTTATACACCCTATCAATAACAGACTGCTTTTCTTTGATCAGTATTTCGCTTGGAAATACATCATCAAGGCCTATTGAAAATCCTTTTTCGGAAAGATATCGTGAAGCGAGGCTAGAAATAGAATTCATAGCTACCACTGCACATTCTTTAGATACTTTCAGTAGTTGGTATATCAAAGATCCTTTCCTGTTCTCGCCGCCAATTATCGACTTATCTAAACGGCCACAGATATATCGATTGTTTAGTATTTCGACATACCCGTCGTTAGGATCGTCCTCGTCCTTGAAGCTGCGATTTCTAGCTTTCAAATTTATATTCTTTCTTGGAATATCATTTATATTGCTTTGTGTCACACTAGGCTGTGATGGATAAATACTGGTAAAGCTCTTGGGAGCAAACGAAAGTGAAAACTCAATAAGAAATTCAAACACTTGCTTGCCAGTAAAAAGCTCTATTGGCAAGATGATTGCAGGATGAATAGCGATTCTTTGAAACTTCTTACCTGAAGCATATGAGCATAGCTGGGAAAATTCCTTACGGGTAAAAAAAGCATTTTTTGATGTCAGAAGATACACCCCGGTAAGAAAATCCTGAGTGCAACTAATAAGAGGCTCCCCGTTTCTAGCAGTACAAATATTCTGCTTTACCCCCATCAGCTCCTCGGCTTCTGCCCTTGCTTCAAATGTTTGAGGGAAATGAATATTCATTTCATCTCCATCAAAATCTGCATTGTATGGAGCACACACACACTCGTTAAACCTCAGAGTCCTGTGCTGGTGTATTCTGGCTTTATGTGCCATTATACTCATGCGGTGGAGAGACGGCTGTCTATTAAAAAGTAGAATGTCGCCGTCCAGAAGATGCCTCTCGACTACATCACCAACCTTCAACTCCTTATTCTTACCATACATCAAAAACCTTTTGAATTCTTTGCCCTTCTCATCTTTTGTGATTATAAAATTAGCACCAGGCCATTTATCCACTCCGTTATTAACTAGCTTTGTGAGAAAGGCTATGTTAAATGAAGTTACCTTTTCAGGTGCAGTAAGAATCTTAGCAATATGCATAGGCACTCCTACTTCTTCGACACTTAGATTTGCATCCGGAGATATCACAGTTCTTCCGCTAAAATCAACTCTCTTTCCACTTAGATTACATCTAAATCTTCCTGTCTTACCCTTTAATCTCTGAACAAATCCTCGAATCGGAGTGCTAACCATACTGACAGAGGGCAAATCGCTGTTTATTAGTAGATTTACTTGCAACTGGAGATAGTCCCAATCCTCATTGATTATTGGCAACGAGTTGCCCTTTCGTATACTGTCCTCAAGTAGCTTATTGGTGTTAATAATTTCACTCAGCTTAACAGTTAAATCGTCCTCGTTGAATCCTTCATCCTGCATGTCCACACTAGGTCTAATACAGCTAGGAGAAACAAGGATATTTTGAATAATCAGGTTACAAGGATCATCCTTTAAGTTCAGGAACGGATAGTCTTCCTCCTCTATCATTCCAAATATATTCAGACAAGTCTGAGGATTGATTTCAATAAGCGTAGATTCACCCTTGCTATTTTTAATTTCGTGATATATTCTAAATCCAGTGTTCTTCTTTATAGTTCCATTTGAGGATTTACACTTGTGGCATACCTTAATATTTCTACATTCATTTTTGACAGCATCAAAATTGATAGAATTGCTGCGACTGTCGTCAATGTTCTGAGAAGAGGACGAATAGCTTAGTTTTCTGCTAAAACCAATAAGTAAAGCACCGCATGTCTTGCAAATACAGTTCAGAATGGAGAGGGTTTGCTTTAAAAATCCAATGTGGTAGCATGGAAGGATGAGCTGAATCTGCCCAAAATGTCCAGCACAATTCTGGATATTCTCTTTGCAAGTACTGCATATTCCAGATTTTGTGGACACGCCCAATCTTAGATCCAAAGGCCCGCCAGAGTATGGCTTCCTGGATTCGATGTCGTAAAGAGTCTTGCTGTCGAGAGTGACCACACTTAGCTGGGATATCTGCTCTGGGGATAGGATGTGAAAAGACAGCTTGCCAATCTTGTGTTTGAATGACAGGTCATTTAGCTTTTCTGGCATATCTCCTTGGTCAAGGAGGGGGGATGTTCTTAAAGAAAAGCATTCTTTGAAACAACGATGCGGTTGGCTTGTAAAGCCAAACCAGCCCTATTTTATATTTACAGATGCGATAATACTACTTTAACTCGATCTCGGTAGCCCACCCCATCACACACCTTAAAATAAAAATATTTAAAAGAGTAAAAACTGTACTATTTATCAGAAAAGGATTTATTCCTCTTTCTTTTTCTTCCTATCAGCCGTAGAGGTTGGCGCAGGCATCGGCTCCTGCTTCTTGAATGAAAACAGCAAATTTCTCTCGAAAGGTCTTTCTACCTCCATTCCATAAAGATATGCTCTGTAGAGTGGAGAAAGAAACATGTTTTTGAGCAAGTTCAGAGTCTGCAGAAGCATCGGCTGGGTGTTCTTGAACTTAAAAGCCAAAGCGGTGTACAGAACTGTCTGGAAGGCAATAGACCTCAGCATCTTTGTTGCCTCGTTACTGTCGTACTCCGAATAGGTGATTTCTATCTCCTGATCTGGATTCTCCGATACGTTCAGCAAGGACGCCTCTGGCTTGTACTTAAATTTCTTTTGACTGTTTGTTTTGCCTATCTTTCTCTTAATGTAGTATGCAATGAGCAGCTGTATGACAGCAGAAACAAAGAATGCAATCCGAATGGCCTTGACGACAAGAGGATCGCTCATGAAAGGCTTCTTTATCATCTGAACAACGGCCAACGTGAAGATGATTCCTAGAAACTGTTCTGCAGCGGGAAGTGTGATTTCCATTGAGGGTAAAGAAAAACACATTAAAAAACTAAAATAGAAGAAACAAACTTAACAAAATGGCCAGAGCATTATTTGATTTATAGGATTTGCTTTGAGACAACAGCTAGCAACATTAAGGTAAACCAGAAGTAATATATGCTTTATGTGGTATGTTTGTTGCTCGTTTACATGTCAATGTTTATAAAATGTCCAGAAATCCCAAAAAGTCGTCCGTATGTTCTACTATTCTTTTTCTAATATACTCTTTAACTATTTCCCTGACATATTCAGCTACTTCTGTATTCTCTAGTGCGTCCATCATCTTCATAATGGTTCTTTGTCTTTCCTGAGATTCAGGATATGAGTCAAGAATGGTTGCAACACTAAGAACATAGAATGAGACACCCTTTTTAACACAGAACGGCTCCAGCTCCACCTGGCCAATAACACCGCCCTCCTCAAAAGCTTCTCTGGTGGCTGCATCGTATGATTTTTCACTCTTCTTGACACCTCCCTTTGGAAATATCCAGTTCTCATGTCTACTCTTTACAAACAGAATCTTCTGATCGTCAAGAATAGGTATTGCACCCACTATTGTTCGCTTATCTTCGTCATTTTCATTTGGCATTGTTTATTTACATCTCAGAAAACACCCAATTTATCGCTTTGGAATGCTATTTCAAAGAACATTAATTGCAAAGTACCAGGAAGCCTGTGCCTGCGTAAACAGCCGCAGGCCAACTAGCCTACGGAAATACAAATTTTGTCATTGCCCTCAAACTAATCCTAAGACTTGGTTATAGATAGCTGCTTTGCCGATATGCTTTGTATTACTACTTCATAATCAATAAACACCTATTTTCAATTAATACTGTCAGCACCAAACTTCATCCCCTGTATTTAACTTCTTGCTACGGAAGAATCTGGCTTTCGTATCTACTCATTCCTGTTCCATATTGCATAGCCTTTTTAGGCGTGCCAGCTGCCCTATCAAAGCCATGAAATCTTAGCAAGTTTCTCAGTATCGCCTTATTTTCTGGAAATCTCTCATCTATAAAACAACTGGTTGGCAACGAAAGGGAAAATTCAATAATTTTATAGTCAAGCAATGGAAACCTAGCCTCAACATTCCAGTGGCTGATAGCTCGATCGTCTCTTGCAATATTGTGGGCAGAGATTGTAAATAAATCAAACAACATATGGCTTCTAACTCTGCTATATTTCACAGTATTCCTGTCTCGTATGTCATTGATATATTTGTTGTATCCTCCAAAGATTTCATCAGCACCCGATCCCAAGTAAACAACTTTGCCATATGCTGAGGCACACATCGCCGTGAAATAAAGAACACTGGCAATATTAAAGTCCATCCATCCTTTTTTTGGATGCATCAAGTATTTCACTACTGCCCTGTGTTTTTTAATTTCATCCAATTTAAGATTATTTTCAACGAACACGAAGTTTCTGTTTGGAAATGTGGATTGTAGATCTTGGTATGATTTAATGCCTTGGATACAATCAAAAGACCCCTCAGTTGCTGTATTTATCAGATAAATTGTCTTCTCAGAATCCATTGTCAGATGTGTATAAATTGCTAAAATTAATGAATCAATGCCGCCACTAAAGAAAATGACAGGATTGCCATAGCACCTTCTGGTCTTAAACGAGCTTTCCAACAAACTGTGCAACACCGAAACATAACCTATTCTGCACAATCCAGGCCCTGGGCTTAAGGATATATCTGCTTGGTGCATCCCAGTTGTATTACTTGTGATGATATTTTCATATTCTGTCAAAAATGAATACTCTTTTTTGTATTTTTCTGAAAATAAGTACTCTTTAATTGAGCCCATTCTATTTAAATACTCCCTAACAATGCCAGTCTGCTCTTTCAATCTCCAATAAATTTTCTTTGTACTGCTATCATAAATATAAAACTTCATAGGATCAACCTCGATGTCATAGTTTACAGATGATAGGGTAAATGGGCTTAACCTGTAGCCTAGACTTCTTTTTCCAACATCGTCCTTAAAAAAACACGCAATCTTTCCATCTGTTATCACAAGTGCGAACTCGCTCTCTAGTAATACTTCGTGTCCTTTTAATCTTTTATACAACTCATTAACAAATGTAAAGGCGCCATTGATTCCATCTACATTTTCATTTGTATCTTTGTGACGGATATCCTTGACGGCTCTGGCAATAAAGAGTGTGTCGCTCTCCTCATCATTATAAATTTCTCCGTTATACAAAAAAGTAAATGAAAACTCGACGAATGGCTGAGGTACTGAGGATCTGATAGAAAGAACACTGGAAAATAAGTGAAAGTTGCCGCAGACAGCTTCTGATTGAAAGTCTTTTCCTCTGCAGGCAATATAGTATTTTATTTCCTCGTCTGATGGTACTTCAGAAAGATAGATTCCACACATTCAGGGAGAAATAAGTGGGCAGGTTAAACACAACAGTAAGCATTGTCCAGGCTATTACAATGGTCTACGACTGCTGAAGGAATGTGAATAGTGTTCAAAAATGTATCACAGATTCCAAGATTAACAAATTGTTTTTATCTTATTTAAAATAGATCTTAAGCTACCAGCAAGCTTTTTTTACACTTCACTAACAGAAACCGGTGTGTTGATGATAGGTTGACGGGTTGGTTGAAGTTTGCCATAAGCAAGCCTACATGGGTATTTAATCAGTATTTAAGATTTCTCGGCTACTTCGCATATCTAATGGTATATTATGCAGCAATGTCCATGTGTGCTTTGTTTATTTTGTATTATACCCCTTTGATGCAGAATTGCGAAATTTCGTGTCGAGAACTAGCCGAAAAAGCCATCAAGGTTAACTTCATCGATAGACTCGTTGGGCGTACTCTGAATGAAAAAATTGATAATTACTGCCATGTGGACTGTCTTAAATCTCTAAGAATCAGAAATATCAAAAGAAATGGAAGATGGGGATTTAAGCCAGTACTTGGAATGACAGAAGCCTTCTCGTCCATGTTTGCCTTTCTCTCCTTCCTCTTGATGGTTTCTGGATTCAAAAGAAAAATTAAACACAAGCTTGGTACCTGTCCCATGTCAAGACTGTACTATATGCAATACTACATAGCAAATGCAGCCTTTCTTTCCAGCTTCCTATTTCATATAAGAGAAACTCTCTTTACACGGTATGCGGACTACTTCACAGCATTTGCTAGCATACTTATGGGTCTTCTGGTCTCTCTAAACAGAATTGTGCTATTAAAAAAGCCTAAGGTTTTCAAAAAGTTTCAGGAAACCACTATAAGAATAAGCATAGCTTTTTTCATAATGCACGTGTACAAAATGGCATTCCATGAGTTTGACTATACGTATAATAAAGTTTCCTGTGGACTGCTGTTCTTTGCATCTTGTACCTGTAATTTTACCACGTTTCTGCACTACCGGGAATTTTCCCACTCTCGACAGATCGTATACTCAATAGGATGTTTGTTGACCGCTGGAGGAATAGAAATACTTGACATATCGCCATTGTTCTATCTTTTTGATTCCCATGCCCTGTGGCATCTTCTGATGGCGACAGCCACACCGTTTTACCTGGAATTTATATCCAAGGATATCGACTTTCAACCGAAAATGAAAGTCTAGCAATTAATAAACACACACTTTAGTTCCTAATGATTTTTTGTCATTTGATGTGTTTCATGCATGTGTTCTTGAATGTTCTGTAGCTGTCATCTTTATTTAAATATGCCACAGCTTTTGCATAAGCTGAAAACAGCCAAGCCCATGGATTCAACAAAAAATTACAGCAAATACAGCGGCAATAAAGAACCAAAAAAACAAGAATTTAAAAACAAAAGCGTCATGGTCACTGACCTAATGAAAAGAACCGATGCTCTTTCAATAGAGCTTCTAGAGTACTTTGAAAAGAACTTCGATGTAAAGCTCAGCATAGTAAAAGAGAAATACAGTAGACCCAATGAATAAATGTATTAAAACGCACGTATATACAAAGATGCTTAAAACAAAATTGTACCACATTGCAATAAAAACAAACAAGACTGTTTGCTTCTTAGTAAATGTGGCAAGGAGAATCATGAGAAAATACGCTCATAGAGGATAAGTACGTCAAAATAAAAGATTAAACAAGAATAGCACTTTGAACATAAAAGCCACTTTCGTGGTGCTGTATCACATGAGTAACGAAAAGCTTGAACATTCAAGCATTCTGACAAAATGTGACAGGGTAAAAAATTTTGAAAGAAAAGAGAGAAAAAGAAAGCAAATGGGAACTTTTGTTATGGCACATCGCACACATCTTTCTTTTATTTTAATACTTAAAAGTACTGTTCTGGGCAGAATCTTTTACTTCTGGCAGGCATACCCAATCGATAGCTGTAGTTCTGAAGGACAGTTTCACAAAAATGGAGATAAACGCTGTTGAAAGGTGGATCTGTGCTATCCCACAGGAAAATAAAGGAATATCCTGTCAGTGTCCTGAACGTAATTATTTTGGATTGCCCATACTCTACTGTTTTATTGTACGCTTGCGCGTTGCTGAGAGATTGGCCCTCACAAATGTGCTCTAAAATCTCAAGAAGAGTGTGTAGCGTGCTGCCAATGATTAGCATTTCATTTGGATCAGCGTCAGTAAGACTGGAGTAGATCAGCCCACCTGATTTGTTTGTAATTACCAAGTTTTTCTGTGCAAATGAGATGACCATCTGCAAATGGGGCCAGAAAACCTAAGCGAATATTCCCTAGACGAGGCAAGTCTAAGCTTTGTCTTAGCATTTCAATTAAAGATCTTTTGCAGAGGCATATTTAGTAGGTAATCTATTTAAGAATAATGGCTATTACACTTTTAACCAGCTACTTTTACTATTTATTCATTTAGTTTGCCCATCTTGATCTCAAATCCATTAAAAATTGTGCATTTGGTCTTGTCAATCTTGAATTTCTGGTCTCCTTGCAGCGCAATAGACTCTTTTCCGTTCTCTATCAAAATGTGGCCACTGCACCCAAACTTCTCCTTACAAAGACCGAGTATATCCTTCATTCTATCTTTTGGGACATTTTCAAGAACTGTTATTATGCTGTTTCTCTTGGCCTTCTTCACCGTAACAAAAATAATATTCTCGGAGAAGTTTACGTCCATGGGCAAATTTTGAAAGAAGCTATTTACTAGGCATTGGTATAGTTGGCTGCTGATGCTGGCATGTAAAATTAAATAGACACATAGCCATAGAGTCTTTGTCAAGCATTGTTGCTGCCGGTAGAACTAAACACAAGAGTATCAATTGCTCTATGTGCTGTCTACTTCCATAAACCTATCCTAAATTAATGATTTAATATTTGACTATAACGAGATACTCTCAATTAAAACTACAAATTAGAAACCCTCAATACAGTATTTGTGGTGAAGATAAATATAGTTTATTGCTGACCTACTTTCTCGAGTATCTCGCCAAGGATCTCTTTGGCTGAAGACGTAAGAACATCCTTCTTGTTGGAAAAGTCAAACCATCCGATCTTAATAAGCTGCTCGACTGCGCTCTGGTTGACAAACTCAGATCCCTTGGCATACTTTGTTGGTCTTACTCCTACATTCTTTCTGCAGGAATGCTTTCTGGAGAGACCCTTCAAACTTACTGTGCCTTTGCACATTGCTGTCCTAACAATTGAGGCCATTCGTGTATAGAACCAATGCTGATCATCCGGAGAGTACTGTTTTCCATGGGAGGTTTTGATAAGATCGCCGTTTTCTGGAAGAACAATTTCCGATTTGCTCTTTAGTATCTCTTTTATTGCCTCAATAAGAGGTGTGGCCTTTACTCTGTAGACGCTCTCCATGCTGGGTGAAAATTTTTGCGAAAAATTTTAAACAAAGCCAAATCTATGTCTGTTTTGTTGATTACTGTGGAGCATCGGCCAGATAACCACAAATAAATTTCAAAATCTGAATGCTGATAAATAAGACATACTAGCTTACACAACGTATTTCATTTGATGGCCACTATAAAAATTCCTTTTGTGGTAAAATTTTGCCTCCCCAAATGTCGAAAGGAACACCAAGCTTTGGCAAGAGAAGAACACGAAACCATCTACTTTGCCCAAGATGTGGCGACATGTCCTACCACAAGCAAATCAGAAGATGCTCCTCGTGTGCATTCCCCGAGGCCAAGAGACGAACTCGCCGCTCGCTGAAAGCCCAACGCAGGACTGGACAAGGAACAGGACGAATGAGATATCTGAAAAGAGTGCACAGGAAATCTAAAAGCGGATTTAAGGAGCATCCCATTCTTGCAGAGCTAAGGAACTAGGCCTAAATTAAAATATTCCAATGCAGTTTTAATTTACCATTGTATTTTTATTGTGGTGCACAATATAGCTGAAAAGACCATGCTCTGTGTTACAATGACTCGTGCATTGCTATATGGCTTAAGATGTTTCTATTTGATGTTTAATGATCCTTTTAATCGTAGATACTCAACAATAATAGAGGAACAATGGCCCTGAGGCTTGTCTGGGCAAGATAAAACAGTATGCAAATTGGAGCCAGCAAGCAATGTAGTATTTTAGATAACGTCCACTTAGTACTAATTACATAGTTTCGCAACCAATAGGCACCTTGAAACGTTCCTCAAAGATTGTTAGGTGCTCAGCATATACTTTCTCTGAATATGCTCATGGGCCATTGCCATTAAGACAGTTTTAGTTAAATGAAGAATACCTGAAATGGGAGATTAGGACTTTTCTTTAAGAGTGTAGTAAATAAGTGGCAGTCTTAGCTTGTTTGTTTTTATTGCCATCCAAAAAAGCATGGAAATAACAGTGTTCAATTAAAAGAAGCGTAAATATGATTTGTTTTATTAAAATATATTGCAAAATCTTTGTGAAGTTACGCAAACACAAAAATTCTATAGATGCATGTGTATTTAGGCTCTCCATGGTTGTTTTCATACTCTATTCTTATGCTGTTTGTAGTAATATCGTTGAGAATGAACTCTTCATATCCCTTCCCTCCAAAAGTAAAGTTGAATTCCTTTCCACCTGCCACAACGAGAAAATCTCTAAAGGCACTTGCAGGATTGGCTGTTTCTGGGTGATAAACGCCAATCTTCTTGACTGTGCTTGTCAACCTTAACTTTATTTCAAAGAATCCAGACTGCCCAACGAGCGGAAGACTACCTAGTCCGGGTTCAATAATTGAATTCGGATCTGAAACAGTGGTCTTGAAGAAACCATATCTGTATATTTCAGAATGGTCCGAAACGGCTGTCCCAAAAGAAATATCGGCGATGTTCTCCACCTTATGGATTGACTGCAAAACCAAGTTTTCTCTTTTCAACTTTTCTATTTCGTCAAGTAAAAACTGGTAATCTGAGGGCTTCATATTCAAAAATATAAAGAAGCCGAGAATAATCATGTAAGTCCAGTACCTTCTTGCATAGTAGCATAGATTGCTAAAGGACAAAAACACCATTTCATGCAGCTTCCATGGCTTTTCCTCAGCCTTAACGTCAAAATCATCAAAAGATCCAAAATCCAAAGAGTCTTCATTTTTTACTTCACTGGCTCTTGGCTCCATTGATATTTTTGGAGGAACAACTATTGACGAGTCTCTTGTGTAATCCATGCCTGACTTATCTCTCTGAAGAAACGTAGATGACTCTGAAGTCCTCACCCTAAGCTTTTGCCTTTTGTTCATGGGCAAGTGTAAATTTAAAAACAAAATAACAAATGTAGAAAAAGCTGCTCAATAATTTAAGAGCATTCTGTAGAACCCTGAGCAGATATCAAAAACAAATTGGCAGTATCTTGCTTGCCTGATAACATACGCACGAATGAAATTTAAAGCACAAGTTATGGTACATTACGGAAGCCTGTCATACTTCGATATCATTGTTGATATATTTTTATTTTAATTTATATGTGTCCAATCTAAGTTGAGATACTGCAGCCCTAATCTTCGCGATACTGGCTTCTCTTTGAAACTGTACTTCGCTGTATCGATTTCCCAAAAAGTTCAGGTCTTCCCTATACTTTGCACCAACAAAAACAAGGGGCGTTGAGTCTGCAATCTCCACGTTTTTCAAAGTAAAAGGATTACCTTTTCCGCAGCGTTGTACCACCCAAAATATCTTCCTGACCATATTGTGAAGAAATCCCCCTGCTTTGATATCAAGACTGTATAGATCATCGTCTAAGCTAAAGCTATTGCCACCAGCGTTATTCGTAAGTCCCATCTTTACTAGACTCGTTTGCATTGATACTTTATGTATTTTAATTTCACTGATCTTTCTTTTGTAAATAGCTTTAGGATTGGAGTGTGTACTTAAATGGTAAAAGTCATCCATTTGACAGATCTTCTCTACTGCTTCTTCCATCTTTTTCAAATCCAAGCTGCCTAGTGCAAAAAAATATTTGTAATGTCTTTGAATACAGTCATACCTAGCATTGAAATTATCAGGCACAGGTGCCCATCCCGTGATTCTTATGTCGTCTGGAAGCAGCATGTTCAATGCCACATCATAAGGATACTCTTCATGGTCGCTTTCTATGATCTGATATGACCGATTCGGATTCTCTAGTCTTGAGTTAACCTCAACGCTCACAACCATGTTTATGGCACTTACTCCTGCATCTGTTCTTCCGCAGAACACTATGCCATCTCCTATTCCGGATACTTTCAGCGCATTTTGCAGACAGTCGTGGACGGATTTTAAGTGCTTGTAGTGTTGAACCCCCTTGTAGTTTTCGCCGTGATAAGACAGCCTCAGTGCCACCTTTCTCTTTGAGATTGCCGGGTATTCTCCGCGTTTTTTATACGGTTTGTAAATTAGATCTATTAGCTGTTCTTTAGTCAGTGATCTCAGATAGTCGTAGTATGTGCTTTTCATCGGCTGTAAAATTTTTGAATGTAAAAAGCAAAATTAATGGCAGATTTGATAACATTTTGACATATGAAAATGCAGCGGTCTGGTTGTAGGCAATATTAATATAAAGCTTAGTGCTTGTTTTAATACGTTACATCCCACTAAGCCATTTGCATCAAGTTGTTTGCATTGCCATAAGCATTAAGCTATTTGTAATAAGTGATAAATTTATCATTAGGGGCATCCTGTAGTGGATGAATCACTGAGCACAATCTGAAACACGAATTTTGTGTTTTGTTTTACATGCGAATTAAAACTACTTCAGATAGAAACATTAATAAGAGATGAATCCTCTCTGCAAAGAAGATTGTGAACATCACAGCTCATGTCTACTAAACAGTGTTGAATCCGCTAAAAGCCACCAATCGCGCCAGTCCAGTCACTATTTCTGCTCTCACGATAGAGACATCAAAAAAATATCAATAGTGTTCGTTTTTATTTGCATATTTATGATTGTAGAGCTGTGGGGGCATCTGAAAACTGGAAGTCTAAGTCTTCTTGCCGACTCTCTTCATCTTCTGGTTGACATTTCAGGATTCATAGTTAGTATCATTACCCTAAGGCTCTCAAAGCGAATGCCCGACAATAAAATGATGTTTGGCTACGAAAGAACAGAGATCATCGGCGCGCTGTTCTCAGTATTCTTTATTTGGGCTGCTGTCATTTATTTAATAGCCGAGTCAATACACAAGTATCTGCATCCAAAAGAAATTGACGGGAAAACGTTCCTGACAATAGCAGTCGCAGGATTGATTGTGAATGTTCTTTGTATGCTTGTTCTACACCATAACCACTCCGATTCCCATGCCCAATGCAATCATATTAGAAAGAAGCAGAATTTGAACATGAGAGCAACCTATGTCCACGTAATAGGAGATATAATACAATCCATCGGTGTTTTGATAGCCTCTGTCATTATTTTTTTCTTTCCAAGTGCTGTAATAGCCGATGTTTTGTGCACCGTCTTTTTTGCTGGGCTCGTGTTGTTTTCCACATACTTTATTGTGAGGGATGCAATTAGAATATTGTCAGAGGGTGCACCTGAAAATCTTAATGTAGAAGAAATAAAGCAGAAGATACTGGCGATGGACAGAGTAATCAAAATTATGGACATAAAAGTTTGGAGTGTTTCTGTAAATAAAACAGCCATGTCAATTAAGATACTCATAGACCACGTCAGTATGAGGGAGTATGAAAGCATATTAGTCATTTTGAAAGAGTACCTTTCAAAGGAGAAGACGATTGATTTTGTTAACATCCAAATTGACACCCCTCTGACAAATCAGGAATCTTCCGGATTTGAAATTCAAGGACTGTCGATAAAGAACATTATGTGAAATTAATAAACTATAATACAAATAGTATTGTTAGACTGTTGTAAAGCGAGTTGGTAGTATTACTGTAGGATATTGTTTTTATTAGCTGTTTAAACGAAAAAGTAAGTGTTGGACTCTTTCTGTTCTCTATCTTTGGCACTCTCTGGCTTGTTAACTCTCGGCCTGTAATTTTCAGGGTCTCTTCTGAAGGTTACGTCAAGGCTCTTCAAGAACAGATTCATGCCTTCGGCCAGATCCATAGGTGCAGAAGCGCGGCTCTCAATCCCTGGCATTCCCTCAAATACAACTACCCGGTCGGCAAGATAGGTCCCAACAATCAAATCGTGTTCTACCACAAATGCTGTTTTCTTTTTATTGTAGATAAACTTTTTAATAATTTTAGCTACGCATATTCGTTGATCAGAGTCGAGGAATGCAGATGGTTCGTCAAATAAGTAAATGTCAGCTTCTTGGCCTAGACATAGTATTATTGCTATCCTCTGGAGCTCTCCCCCGCTGAGTGAGGTTATTTCCTGGTCTAATAGATAGTCAATTCCTAGCGGCCGAACTACCTCAGTTTGAAAGCCCTGGTCTGCAAAAGCGCTTCGTATCTTAGAATTGAAAACGTCTCTAACCATGCCTTTTTGTTTTGGAAGTATTTTCTGGGATTTTAAACTAACAGAAAACCCTATAAAAGCTTCCTTTTCATCGTTTTCTATCAGCCCAGCAATCAGATTGACAAAAGTGCTTTTTCCCATTCCATTCTCACCTAGGAACACAATAATCTGAGATTGTGAAAACTGCCCTACCGAAATACTTAGCTTAAAGCCTTCATAGGTCTTTGTGACTGCAGGATACTCAAACTGATTCCTTTGGTCACTTCTTGCCTCTTCTATCTCCTGAATATTAAACTTGAGTGCCTGTTCTCGAAATCTCATATTTTCAGTAGGAATAAACCCATCCAAAAATATGTTAATGGCTGCCTTAATGGTGTGCGGAGCCGTGATCACACCATATGCACCACTCATTCCATACAGCACACATCCATAATCGCTCATAAGATCCAGGATCGCAAGATCGTGTTCAACTACAAGCACATACTTGTTATCTTCAGCCATATTCCGTATTTCCTTGGCTGCAGATAATCTCTGCTTCACATCGAGAAATGAAGTAGGCTCGTCAAAGACATAGCAATCGGCATTTTTCATGCATGCAACATGCAATGCAAAACCTTTGAAGCTCCCCTCCACTAAGCTCGTCTAGTTTTCTATCCAGAACATTTCCCAAGCACATCTTTTCTATGTAATAGTCTATCCTTCCCCTGCCATCCATGGCCTTCAGAACCTCAATAACTGTCAAATCCTCCTTTTGAAATCTTTTCTTCAAAATTTTAGGCACTTTGTCTGTGTATTGAACTTTGTTAGATGTGACTATCTTATTCTCAAGGAGTTTGGTGAAGTACCCATGCAGCTCCGATCCACGATAGTTTTTAAGGATTTCGGCCCAGTCTGGCTCTTTCTCAAAATTCCCAAGATTCGGCTTGAGCTTTCCACTTAGGATCTCCAAAGCAGTACTTTTCCCAATGCCATTTGTACCAACCAAGCCCAAGACTTTGCCCAGCTTCGGAATTGGAAGTCTATGCAGTTTGAAAGAGTTGGGTCCGTATCTATGTGAGCAATCCTTTGTTAGTTCTGTTGGCAGATTTATTATTGTAATTGCTTTGAAGGGACACTTTTTAACACATGCGCCACATCCGATACAGAGCACCTCTGATATTCTAGACTTTTTCTCAATGGTAATGCACGCCTTTCCTATTCGGTTTACAGGACAGGCCTTTTTGCATTCTAAAGAGCACTCTGTTGGTCGGCAAAGGTCATCGTTAACAATGGCCAATCTTTTCAAGCTTGCCTTTTCGTCATTCTTCGCCATTGGGGAATGTAAAAGTTTGAATAATGAATTTCCAGGTGGAAAAGTAACCTGAACGACACAAAGTGTGCCAGCAAATACTAAGCAAATAAGTATTTATCATCGTGCTATGACGTAGGACATGCTTCTTTGTGTTCTGTATCTCTTTCTAGTTTAAACATTACTACACATGCATTGGCACTTTGGTCTCTGGCTCAGAGATATAATGCTAATTCATTGTTATTGAACACAAAAGTGCATTAATGGCACTTTAGTACTTCTATTATAGCAGCACAGCTTAAATGGTTGCTGTTTAAAGCCCAAGATTCAAGCGAAGATATATCTTGCCACGTACTTACTACAATATTGCTTAATATTTTAGTTAAAAACACTCCATTGACGCATAGTTTCAATTAATTTCTCAGTACTCTGGTGCATTAACAATGATATAAAAATTGAATATTAGAATGCCAAACAACAATACTGTGACTCTTCTGCCTGTTCATACGAGCATAAATACACTGGTTTTGCCCTCACATCAAAATGTCCAAATATTAAGCTTATTACAAAACACCCTCACATCATACCATCATATACACACATATTCGTTTGACTGATTGTCCATCTCCTTTTATTTGTTTACCTATTTTTAATCAATTTATTTTTAATAAAAATCAAAACAAATAGAAATTAATTGGCTATTTAATTTTTTTTCTTGCACTACCCCTATGAAATTTATATTTTCCTCGGCTCTTGCTTTACTCAATGTGCAGTCCGTTCTGTGCACTGCGCCTGCTAATCCAGCACCCGGTGATCTTACTGCATGCCCATTTGTAACACTTCTGCATCAAGGAATATCGCTACCTAGCAACCTTTCTAATCGCATTTTGGATAAACACACTATCACTGTCTCTCAGGATGCCACTAGTGCCACATCACCTCAGGCTAACTACAATCTCTTCCAGAGAGTTGGTCCAAATGGCAAGAAGTTTCTTTACATCCAACTGTTGCCTCCAGTTACTCCAGGCACATATCCCCAACCTGGAGATACTGTGCAAGTCTCGATCTCGGTAAATCCGAATTATACTATTAAGGCTCCTTTTATCCCGCTTGTTCACACTGTCCTCTCTTCAGTTAACGGCACTACTTTTGCTGCTACATCACCCACCCAGTTTGTGTACACTTTCCTCTGCCCAACTAACTACTTAAGTGCCGTGGTCACTATCGTTGAGCTTGGATATGTCAATTCTGCTTCATATACTTACACTGCTGCTACAAAGGCACTTTCTATCAGTCACTCAGCAGACATGATTAAGAACAATCCTTTCACTGCTAGTATTACTCCATTTACTGGCATTGTTCCCACATCTTACACACTTCCCACAAACAAGCAGTCTATACTTCATCGCCTACGCCGCCATTTCAAGAAGTCTGCAGTGTCCACTTGTGTACCTGAGAACCAGGTTAACAAGATGGCTGTGGCTGCATTTATCAACGAGATTGGATCCTGCTTCAGATGCAAAGAACCATGTGCCAAAACTATCTGCGATTCTAATATATATGTTGAATACATCACATTCATTACCTGCTGCATTAAGACTATTGCATACTGCGAACAGGTCAAGACACCTAAGATTGAGTTCTGTGCTGCAGGAGTTAGCACTTGTGCCGTTGTTAACAGTGAAATCTGCAGGTATTCTAGAAGCTGTACTGTCGATGTTGGAGTCAATGTCGAAATATGCTCTATGTTCTCTGATATGTATAGTGGCGAATGTTACGAGCCAGTCTGCGATTATGTCTGCCCAGTAATTGAGCCTGAAAGCAGCAGTGCTTGTGAAGAAAGTTCAAGTAGCTCGAGCGAAGAAACTATGAAGAAGAAAGTACCAGCAAAGAGAAGAGCAGCAGTCAAGGCTAAGACTACAACCACTGTTTCTACATACGGATGGTATGTTGCTGGAGGTATAGTAGCCGTTTCAGTAGCTGTTGTTGTCTACATATTTGTTTTGTAATGCCATTAAATCTGTAGATCAAATGCTAGTGCCCTATTTTAATATAATACGCTTAAGTTATTGTAAAATTTACCTTTGCTAGACGTCCAAATTATCTTTGCATTTTCCTAAGGATTATAAGATAGACCAATACTATTTGTAAAGATATTAAAATTAAACTCCAGTTTTCATTCAAGCATAATAGTATATATGCAGTATCGCAACAAAACAATGACTAAATAATGTTTTAGTGACTGGCCTCCGCTGGCTCAAATTGCCTTTTCTTCTCGTTTAATATTTCAACAAACTCTGGATCAAACTCCTTGGTCTCATCTGGCATGGCAATTGTGGTATATATTAAAGCCAAAACAGCTGCTCTCAACAAACTAAACACCATTCCAAATATAAAACCAAACAACACCGTCACGACTATCGAAACAATTATATTCTGTGTAGGATCTCCACTGAGACCAATATAACTCAGGAAGAAATAGTAGTTGAATAGCATTGACGAGCCAAAGAAAGAGAGCATCATTGTAAATATCACAAATCCTACTCCAGAAATGGATGCAACTTTCTCAAATCCAGAATTTGTCAGTATTTGGAAGGACTTGGCAACTGACTCTTCATAGCTAGTTCCATTAACACTTAGGTATGGAAAGGCAATAGCATTTGCAAATTTGATAATATCACCCAAAATATCAAGAAGAAGGCTTGCTATAGCTCCAGTAATTGCAAGGAGGAGATTTGGCCTTTCATTCCTATCTCTATTTCTACTACGAGCATCTTGAATCATGGCCTGCAAAGTGGTAACAATAGCAACGAGCAGTGCGCCATAGGAGATAGACCCAAGGGCATAGCAGCTATTTGTAAATGCAGCTCCAAAGACATCCCCACTTTTCTGTACCTCAGCAGCAATAATCGAGGAGATGAATACCTGGACAAAGTAGAGAGCGATAAAGAACTGCCAAGATGCCATGAGAATCTCAAGATATCTGAGATTCTGAATAATCGGCTCCGTTGAGTCAACAAGAAGAGCAGGGATGCTGAGCAGCACAAAGATAGAGGTTACAAACGTTATAACAAGAAGTATTCCTAGAATATTCATAAAGAAGATCAGCGAAGCAACGGAGATGACTTTGGCAATATAGTCAAGATGGGAGAGAATCACAATTGAAACTATTAAAATAAAGATGAGGTTAATTATAAGCAATACTGTTCCTACTACGGTTGAGTAGGAGGAATCCTTTGCACCAAAGAACCATGCTGCGATGGATGCAGCCGGAACAAGGAGAATGCTCAGAATTATGAGGAATTTTGGAACCGAATAGCACAACACTAGACTAAATGCAATGATTGATATTGTGAAGACCAAGTTTCCAAGCAGAAGCTGTCCAAGTTTGTAGTCGTTATAAAACTTAACAGTCACATCCACAAAGTTTGATGTGTTGAAGATGTAGATGGTGTTTAGGATGATTGTGAGCAGCATAAAGAGTATGAATGCCCAGGAGTCATGAAATTGTTTTTCTCGTTTTTTATTAGCGTTTTCCATTTGGGGCTAGAAAAAATCCTAGAATATGAAGAATTTTTGAAACGACTCAAAACAAGTAACAGTGCAAATGCGAAATAAAATAGAAACGATAAATGAGCTTAGTAAAGGCCATCCAACAAGCTATAAGGATGGCCTTGGCACAAGTTTGGGCTGTGAAATTGCCATGTCAAGGCCTTCTAGCATGGCTCCTTCATACTACTAACTTAGATATAAATAACATGGCATACTCCAACCACCCTTTATCCTGTGTTTCATGCATTTATTTACACATGAGTGGCTGATTGTTTTGTAAATATTTAATTTGTTTATTTTTAATTTTTGTGTCCTGCCCTGAAATGAAATTCTTGAAAAAGCTTGAATCAAGGTTTTTATTGGCACCAAAGCTGATTTACCTTGTCGTAAATTTGCAGTTTTATGGCTTCCACCAGCTGAGATTTGCTTTTGCCAAGGATAAGTTCGGTGTGTCTGAGGAAAATTATGGAAAATTCACTGGATACACCCAATTTCTAACCTTTTTTAGCAATATTCTGATTGGCAATTTTTCTGATCGAACCAAAAAGTATAAGCCCATCCTCATCTCCTTGATCATCATATCCACCGTAGTCTTTCTCCACTTCTACATTAATGCACTGATGAGCCTACATTCCCTTGTGTTTTGGGTGTTTATTCTTCTTTATCTTATGTTTAATAACCCTAAGGCTCCACTTTTAGACAAAATTATGATAGAGTATCTCGAATGCTTCTCTGAAGTTGGATCGAAGATATATGGAAAACAAAGACTGTGGGGAACGATCGCCCTGTCTCTTGCAACATATCTCTGCGAGTGGTGTACTGCAGATGGTGATGGCGCTTTTGACTTTGACTATCTGATCCACTATAACGTCATAATCACCATCCTGGCTGCGCTTTGTGTGACGCTCTTTGTTCGCACAGGCACAAATTCAGTCCAAGCAAATGGAAATGACAATAAGAACGTCGTATTAGAACAAGAAAATACTCATAACAAGCACAAGGAAACGCAAAATAGCTTCAGTAAATACGCTGCATTCATGGAGCTCTTCAGGAATAAGGAGTTCATGTTTTTCATTTTAATCATTTTCTCAAATGCCGTTACTCGTTCTGCTCTCACAATTTACCTGAGTATGTTTCACAAGGATATCCTTAAAATTAAACCGTACGATCTACCCGAACACTGGCCTGCGGGTATAAAATCATTAGTAAATGTTTTCAATAGTAAGCCTATTGGCACATTGACTACCTTCGGTATTGTTTTTGAGATGGCAGTGATGTTTGTAGCTGATAAGATTCTGGACAGGCTCGGATACTTTTGGCCTCTGATTCTTGCCCAGGTTGTATCGATGGTCAGATTTCTTGCATATTACCTGATATCATCGTCTAATGAGCATGTTTATGGTCTCAGCTGTCTTTTTGAGCTGTTGAGAGGAGTCTACTTTGGCATGATCCACATATCGTCGGTCCATATAGCCCCAAAGCTTGCTCCACCCCATCTTAAGGCCACCTCCCAAATGATGTACCAAGGAACCTTTGCTGCCATGGGCTCACTGGTCAGTGGATATCTGTTTGGAGATATGTTCAAGTCGAGGTTGACCAAAGATTCTGCCCCGGAGGAGAGAGAGAATGTCTATAAATTGATATTCCTCATCAACTTTGGAATCTCTCTTGCTACAGTTGCAATATGCTTTATAAAGTATGGCCTTATAGACAGAGTGCTATTCAGTCGCGAGAGGGAAAATAGAAAACTGAATTCATATGAACTGCAACAGGCAGTCGAAAATGAAGCTCAATAAACATGTTTCAAAGTTAGCTATGGCTTATATGCATAAAAATTATTTTAAATAGGATAATGCATAAAATTGGAATATTCTTATTACAAATAATTGGTAATTTGGTATTAAAGAGTGCTGTACTATTAACAACTAAAAGTATTTGTCTAGTGTATGTGTATAGAAAATACATATATTACGATATTACAGCTTAATTTCTGCATTATCAGTGTTCTTCTTTAATAGCTCACAACCCAGCCTCGGAATTGTTTGGCGATCGGAGCATTCGTTTAGTGTATCACTGTTAAAGCTGTTCTGATATACTCCTCACGTCTTCTATCAATTTGTAAATGCTAATTTCCAGCCGTCTTGAAATATAAAAAAGCAAAAGGTAGTGAATTTTTGATCATCAATTTTGTGTATGAATGAAGTTGGGATGAAAAATGAAAATACTACTAACATTACAAATGGTATTTACCTAGTGGAGGACCAGAAAATCGCAAACTTCTTCAGATATAAAGACATCACAGGAACAGGAAATGCAGGATTTAACTAGAGAGAATGAACAAATTAATTTAATTAATAAAATATATGCAACTGTCAATCGTATTTGCAGTTACAATCATATCAACTATTTTGACATCATTTATGAAAACACGTAAGATTGTATTTGCAAAAGATCAGAGCGGATGAAATAAACACTGCAAGTTCTACATTCAAAGATTTTTTTGCTGTATATGACACTGGAGCCCTCTTTGATATGTAAATTGGTGTGTTAGCTCATTCAATTTACCTTCTTTTAAGTGTATAGTAATTGAATGCTGTCAAATAAAATTTTTATCTGATTGATCTGATCTAAAAAATTTATCTGATCTAAAAATTTTTGACCTAGAAAAATGATCCCAGACTCAAAGAACAATATGACAACCACTTCAAGTCCAAATATCACTTATGATCAACCAATCAGAGACGAGTTAGGCGTAGATTTTTTGACTAATCACTCTAATTATAAAAGGGATGTAAAGCCCGAGGCATTGCCTCTTAAATCCATCATGACATATCTGGAAGAATTTTCTGATAAAAATCCTGATGAGATCTTTGGAAAAATCGTCGACGATAGCATTGGCACAGTAATCAAAGTGTGTAAGTACGTCCATTTTGCCCTAACAGCAATTGTCATTCTTCAAATAGCTGCCATAATTATTGGGCGATTTTTACTAAAGTCTGATAAATGCTTTGCACCAGTTGGCAGTCGGTTTTCCAGAAGTGCAACTTGGCTTTTTATCATATTAATGATTGCATCAAACTGCGTTATCATTATTTGCTTTTGGCAAAAAAACTATTCATTGAGTGAATATGCTCCCTTAATGTATTCTGGAGCAAGCTATGGTACGTTATGGTTTTTGGTCACGCTACTCACAGTGCTGGTATATGGAATAGGTGTCTGTGCCTATATGAACAAACGTTTTCTTCTGTTTATAATGTACTACATTATGTATGGTGCTGTTTATGGCTTCTTTTATTGGTTTATCAACAGCTGGCTTTGCGGGTTTATTCATTGGATTGTTGGTCCGAATATGGTTCTTTTTTTATTTGTTGAAGTTGTAATTCGAACGCTCTTTGTTAAAAGTGGATACACGTGCATGTGCAAGGCCCTTCGAAAATACCATAAACTTGTTAAGAAGTAAAATATACTAGAACATGTTTATTATTTACATTTTTAATTCACAGTAAATGAG
>NW_006889842.1:0-25367 GCF_000231115.1 Vittaforma corneae ATCC 50505 | reverse complement strand
CTATTCAGTCGTGAGAGGGAAAATAGAAAACTGAATTCATATGAACTGCAACAGGCAGTCGGAAATGAAGCTCAATAAACATGTTTCAAAGTTATCTATGGCTTATATGCATAAAATTGAAATATTCTTATTACAAATAATTGGTAATTTGGTATTAAAGAGTGCTGTACTATTAATAACTAAAAGTATTTGTCTAGTGTATGTGTATAGAAAATACATATATTACGATATTACAGCTTAATTTCTGCATTATCAGTGTTCTTCTTTAATAGCTCACAACCCAGCCTCGGAATTGTTTAGCGATCGGAGCATTCGTTTAGTGTATCACTGTTAAAGCTGTTCTGATGTACTCCTTCACGTCTTCTATCAATTTGTAAATGCTAATTTCCAGCCGTCTTGAAATATAAAAAAGCAAAAGGTAGTGAATTTTTGATCATCAATTTTGTGTATGAATGAAGTTGGGATGAAAAATGAAAATACTACTAACATTACAAATGGCATTTACCTAGTGGAGAACCAGAAAATCGCAAACTTCTTCAGATATAAAGACATCACAGGAACAGGAAATGCAGGATTTAACTAAAGAGGTTGAATAAATTAATTTAATTAATAAAATATATGCAACTGTCAATCATATTTGCAGTTACAATCATATCAACTATTTTGACATCATTTATGAAAACACGTAAGATTGTATTTGCAAAAGATCAGAGCGGATGAAATAAACACTGCAAGTTCTACATTCAAAGATTTTTTGCTGTATATGGCACTGGAGCCCTCTTTGATATGTAAATTGGTGTGTTAGCTCATTCAATTTGCCTTCTTTTAAGTGTATAGTAATTGAATGCTGTCAAATAAAATTTTTATTTGATTGATCTGATCTAAAAATTTTATCAAATCTAAAAATTTTTGACCTAGAAAAATGATCCCAGACTCAAAGAATAGTATAACGACCACTTCAAGTCCAAATATCACTTATGATCAACCAATCAGAGACGAGTTAGGCGTAGATTTTTGGACTAATCACTCTAATTATAAAAGGGATGTAAAGCCCGAGGCATTGCCTCTTAAGGAATCCATCATGACATATCTGGAAGAATTTTCTGATAAAAATCCTGATGAGATCTTTGGAAAACTCGTCGACGATAGCATTGGCACATTAATCAAAGTGTGTAAGTACATCCATTTTGCCCTAACAGCAGTTGCCATTCTCCAACTAGTTTTCACGCTTATTGTGCTTAAAAGACAGCGAGCTACCTGCATTGCACCAATTGGCAGTCGGTTTACCAGAGGTGCAACTTGGCTTGTCGCTTGTCTTAACGTATTAATGATTGCATCAAATTGTGTTATCATTATTTGCTTTTGGCAAAAAAATTATTCATTGAGTGAATATGCTCCCTTAATGTATTCTGGAGCAAGCTATGGTACATTATGGTTCTTAATCACGCTATTCACAGTGCTGGGGTATGGAAGAGGTATTTGTGCCTTTATAAACAAACGTTTTCTTCTATATATAATGTACTACATGATGTATGGTACTGTTTATGGCTTCTTTGCTTGGTTTATCAACAGCTGGCTTTGCGGGTTTATTCATTGGATTGTTGGCCCAAATATGGTTCTTTTTTTATTTGTTGAAGTTGTAATTCGAACACTCTTTGTTAAAAGTGGGTACACGTGCATGCGCAAGACCGTTAAAAAATCCGAAGCTGTTCCTAAGCATGGTATTGTATGACTAAAATATATTAGAGCATGTTTATTATTTACATTTTTAATGCACAGTAAATGGGTATTGTGTAAATAAAAGACAAAACTGTTACATAAAATACAAACTTTACTCCTAACTAGTTCCTTTTTTCTTAAAATCTTCTATTTTCTCCCTCAACTCAGCATTGTCCACAATTTGACTCTCGTCTAACGGCAGCCGACTGAAGGGATCTATTCGATCATTAAGCATTATCTGATTAAATGTCGATCTGTCAATGGTTATCTTCGACGTCAGCATCAGCACTGGGTTTTCCATTATTGTAAAAGTGAGTGGATCAAGAAACTCTTCAGGGACATCATCATTGATAATGTCATCATTGATATCATTTTCCGATGTCTTTTCAGGCAATACCTTGTAAATCTCAGTAAGATCTAGAACCTGATCTTCTGTTATAAGATGCCTGGTCTTTACTAAATATAACGCTCTCCAAATAGAGTTATAGGTGGTGGCTAAATGCGAGGAAAATAAAATTTTTAAATTAAATTTTTACAACAAATCGTTAGTTGGCAATCATCAAAATCTGCCATTCCCCATAATTTAAATAACAGAATGTGAAGAAGACAGAATTATTATGACTTGGTCCGTCGATGGTATGTTAAATCCAAAATTTTGCTTACTGTAATATGGATATTATTACCATACTTAAGGTCAATATAACAGTTAATTGTTAACTTCTGAGATGGATAAGGATTGACAAGTGCCTGTCACTGTAATATGATTTTACTCTTTTCATGCACAGTTATGCAACCCAATACATGCCCTCTATCTATAATCTTTCTACTAGTATTATGTTTGTGCTCTGCCATTTATACTCTTTTTGGAAAGGTAAATTTTTTACAAGAAAAATCTCACCCCAGAACAGTATGCTAACGCTGAGAGATTTTGACTTTTTGAAGATTATAGGAACCGGCACATTTGGCAAAGTATTTCTTGCAAAGCTTATCGGAAGTAACAAGTACTATGCGATTAAACGAATGGACAAGGAGCTTCTTAAAGAAAATAGACAGCTAGACAACATCCAGAGCGAAGCGAATATCCTGGCAGAAGTGAGCAGTAGCCCCTTTGTTGTGAAATACAAAAAGCTAATTGAAACTGAAACCAACATGTTTCTTATCATGGAGTATGTAATAGGCGGAGAGCTCTTTTATTACATGAAAAAGTATGGAAGATTCCCACCGGAAGCTGTTCTTTTTTTCAGCTGTGAAGTGCTCATGGCACTTAAGTTCATACACAACAAGGACATAATTTACAGAGATTTAAAACCTGAAAATATACTTGTAAGTGGTGATGGGCACATCAAACTTGCAGATTTTGGGTTTGCAACAAAAGTAAATACAAATGTATTTCTTTTATGCGGAACTCCCGAGTATATGGCGCCTGAAAAGCTTTTAGGAAATGGAGACACAAAGGAGACAGATTACTGGTCATTTGGATGTCTAATATACGAAATGGTCTGTGGAGCACCACCATACTACAGCACACAGACAGATGTGATCTACAAAAGAATTTTATCGGAGCCAGTAGCATTTCCAGATGATGTTTCGGGGCCAATACAGGACTTGCTAACTAAGCTGCTAATTAAAGATAGAGAAAGTAGACTTGGATGCAAGGGAATAGAGGAAATAATGAGTCATCCGTATTTTGAAGATGTTAACTGGGAGGATGTAGAAAATTTGAGGTGTGAGCCCCCCTTTCTACCGCATTTGTATCAATTTCAGAGCTCTGCAGGATTAACTGCTGACCAGAGAAGAAAAATAGAATATAGACCAATACACAGTTACAAAAGACTTTTCAGGGTTGACAGACAAAAAATCACTGTCTGCAAGCCTGTTACTAAAAATAGCATTAAAAAATAAAATATTACAACAAGCACGGAATCTTCGTTAATGGCCAGGCTCTCAACTGTAATGTATGTATTTCAAATCTGAGCCTTGTCCACAAGAAAATTATGCTTAAAACAAAAAGCGGATGTAAGAATGATAAGAAAGCAGCTTCTATGCGCTTTGTCTGCGAAAGAGTTGTTGCGATGTCATGCTTTATGTTCCTGTGTTTAAAAATCCTACGTTGTGGCTCCGTTTGTTTATGTTTATCTATACTTTTCCGAAGCTTACGTTACTAAACCAATCAGAGCCATCATGAAAGCTTGGCAATACGAAAGTACTTATATTGCCGTCGATAATAGAAAATTTAAAAGTGTTTTGGTTGGTACACTTGAGTATCCTTCTTTATGGATGGTAGACTAAGCTACTAACATGTCAGAAATCATACAAGCTCACGGCCTGTATGAGGATTCCAATGTATAGGTGAGCTGGCGGTTGCCCCAGTAATTATGTCAAAACAACGACTTCCTTAAAGAAATTGAAGTTCAAGGCAATGGAAATATTTTAAGGTGGCTATAGAATGCATATTAAACAGAATAGACCAACAGACAAGTAAAATAGTCACAACTATCGTCAAAAGCTTTAATAGAAAAATCCTATAATGGCACCTCCTATTCTTGCTTGTACTGCCTCGTTTTGATCAAGATACCCCCTGTGTGTATTGAAAAGCACATGTCCAAACTGTCTAGCTGGTTTAAGGCGATTTGCTGTCTCCAAAACCTGATTTGCAGCATACATAAACCTTGGGCATATGGCTCCACACTTTGTCAAACGTCCATTAAGACCAACGAGGGCCTTCTCTTTGTTTAAGCTTTGAACAAAAGAAAGAGACGAGATGTATCCGTGCTTTTTCATTTCAATTAAGAAATGCTTGGTTTCATTGCTTATAAATTTGATGAACACCTGTCTTTTCTTGGCTCTAGCAGCGTTGTTTATTGCTCTGCATGCGTTTGCTAAGTCACTCATGTATGGTGGGTGAAAATTTTTACAGAAAAATTTTGTAAAATAGAAAATGACGCAATACAAAAACAGCACCAGTCCAATGCTTTGCTATTGCCTTATAATAACAAACATTATACTTTTTGAATTTATCAGCTAAAACGATAACCATGCTAGTTGGCAGGCATCTATTTTGAACAAATTGTCCTCTTTTTAATTAGGTTCACCTACTTAGCAGACTTACCAATAACGTGGCGTTTTTTCTTTTAAATGGGATCTACCTGCCTTGCATTTCCTTGTTCTCAAAAGTAATAGGCCTGATATAAGTAGTGCTAAAAATAACAATTTGTTCATCCAGCTAAGCGTTTGGCTATCTAAGCAGACTTAGCTTTTCAGGATAGTTCGTTTCTATCGCAGCTTTTAAAGTATTTTTAAGGCCTAAATCAGCCACACTAACTGTATTGGAAATGCCAATCCAAAAGTCGTCAAAGTTAGAAAATGCATAAAATAAAGCTTTGAAGTAGGATTCTTCCTGCCCATTTTTTCCAAATAGTCCAGAATGAACTTCAAAGAACCTTTTAAACTCCTCAACGTACAGAATTATGAACGCTCCACCAGTCTTCATCGCATCAGAGATTAGAAGCTGGGGGAAGTCTCCTGAAAATCCTGGAAACTGGTGTTTTACCAGTAAGCAGAGCACTTCGTCCCTTAGCTTCTTGGATTTATCAGCCATAAATCGTATCACACATCTTTCAAACATGGTCTGCAGTTCTCGCGATTCTTCTTTGAAAGGTGTATTTTCAGATGAAGCTGCGAAATTCCTATCGGTAGTTGGCAGATCAATCGTATTTCGGATAGTGCTCTAGAAAATACAAAAAGGACGCTCTTCTATTAAAATATCCAATATCCCCGTTAAAATCAACAGAGTAGTCAGACAAATAGTCTTTTATAAGGCTAATTAATGGATGGTCGTAAAGTGGGAAATGCTTCATTAATGTAATGGCTTCAATGGAATGCTGTATCAATATGCGCTTTTCAAGGTTTTCTGTGTATTTTCTCAAGACTTCTGCCTTAAATAGACGATTGTTTGAATTTACAAGGACTGAAGTGCTGTTTTTATTGATTAAAGCAAAGAGCCTCCTTGAAAATTCTGGATTTTCAAAAAGTACCTGGCTGGATCCTTGCATTGAAACTGGACTAAAATTCCTGTTGACTAAAAAAATGAAGTTTGTAAAAAATACTGACAAATCAAAGTACTTGGCTATTTTTAAGTACGACTCAATAGCCAAGTCCATGTTTCTAATTTTATAAGTCAAATTTGTGAGGGAAAATGAATTAATGAAAGATCCAAAGTTGTCAATAATATTTGACAGGCAGAGTGTTGTTTCTTGGTCGTTTCTTCCATTGCTACATTTATGCTCTGTGCCACTATTAGAATTATGAATGCATTCATTGATTAGTAAATGAGTCCCATCAACTTCAGAAACAGTTTTGTATTTTATAGGAACCTTGAAAGGATCGAAGTATGCTGCAACTGCTGAAGCAGACATCTCTCTTGTTTCTTTATCAAAAGAGTACAAGGAATTGAAGACAAATGGCTCAAAGGGTGTCTTGTGTTTGATTTGTGAAAAACTTTTAAGGCACTCAGGTCTTCGTTTTACTGAACTACCGTTAATCGTAAACAAGGTCTCTGGCTCCAACAGCAGTGGATATTTGCTTAGACTGTTCTCATTTACCGCCATTCTTCCTAAAATTTCTTGAAGTACATTTGCAGCTGCGCGTCTGCAAATAAACTCGCGGTCAAATAGGGACATGAAAACTACTCGAGAAATAACACTATCAAGATTATACTGTTCTAATGCTATGCAAGCAGTGGACCTAACCACGGACCACACAAAAAACAATGCCGACTCTCTCAGGCTTGAGCTTTTCTGTACAAATTCATTATCATAAGACAGTGCAATATTTACAAAATTAAAATCATCAAACAGAGGCTCTTCAACGTCATTGCCCATCTCAAGAACAATAAAAGAAATAATAGTAAGCACGTTTATCCAGCACTGCTCATTAGAGAATATTCTTTGCCCCAGTGATTCTATTAGATCACAAACTAAAGACTTTCTATCTATTGATCTGCTCATTCTATGAATAGCCTTGCACAGAGTCCATCCTAGCCTTGAGCTTTCATGGTTTATCATCGTCAACAGCACTCTAAGACTATCGAGTACATTCCTCTCGTTCGAAATATTGCTGAGTATCTTTATTTTGTATCTTTTGACAACTAAGGATTCATCGTCTTCAAAGTTTAAAATAAGATCACTGGTTGGATTGGTTTGAAGTAATTCTCCATACACTATGGATAGATGCTTTAGGAAGCAGTAGAAAGAAACAGCAGAAACAGGATGGCCAAAGACAGCATATGAAGTATGATCGGTGTTTACAGTGTAGACTTCCCTAGTCTTATGCATTGGTGAATCAGATGTGTTCAGTGTTGATTTTGCAAGAAGCGCAAGGCATCGTAGAATGTGCTTCTTCACTGCCCATTTTAGATTGATTTCATTCTTCCTAACATTGTGTCCAATTACAGTAGATTTGGTACATTCCACGACGAAGGATATTAAAAAATCAGTTAGGAAATTAAATTGTCTTTCACTGAGTATTTTAAAAATCCCAAATGGATTTAAAAGCAGATTTTCGATCCACAAAACTATAACAGTAACTAAATCTCCTTCTGTAGAGACTAAACTATCATCTATACCCAATTCTTTTAGTGCACTTTCAGCAGGCTTGACTTCCGAGATAGTTCTGTAGAATCTGCATTTGAAGACACGTGCTGAAGTTGCAGGATTTTCAATAAACTCTAAAAGAGACTGCCAGTACAAAATGTCTGTTGGTAGTTCAACACGAACAGCCTCTAAATCGTTGGTCTCCTTTAGCTTGTTCATTGCACTTTGAATTACTGCATTTAGTTCAGCAGAGTTCTCGCTCACCATAGTTTCTAAATGAAAGGGCCATGATGGAAAAGAACAGAAAAGATAATATGACAAAAAGACCTAGCTATTGGCTTTTCAGTTAAACCGCCATTTAGCATATTCATTTAAAAGTCGCATAAGCATGTTTTCTGCTAAAGTATTAGTTTAACTTTGATTTATTTATTTTCAGCCATAAACTCTTCCAAGTGCTTGAGCTTGACGGAAGATGAGTCAAACAGCCCAACCTCGTCTTTGCCACCCTTTTCATTAACCTTTCTAGTATCGCCCCATGAAATATCGTCAAACCTCCAAAAGGCATATACGGGTAAGAAAAAATTCCATATTGGAAGTGCAAAGATATAAATGATAAGCCAGAACCAGTACTGAATTTCAAATGTCGTAAGCATGATCAGAACGGCTGGAAGACCAAGCAGAGCTACTAGCATTATTAGTGGAATCCAGGCTGGCTCGGTTATAAATGCTGATACAAGAAGAACACCTGTAAATACTATTGCAGCAGGTAGTGTTAATGTACCAAAGAGTTCAAAGCCTATTGCGAACTGCATTGAAAAACAGAACGTGCCACACAGTTTGTCTACACAAACAAGTTCAAACATGTTGTGGATCGTTGAGTTTATCCACCTTCTCCTCTGTGATCTAAGAGTTTTATAGTCGGCAGGGACGTAAGTCGAGCATTTGGCGGATGGTACAAAAATCAATTTTCTTTTGTAGAAATTCTTCATTAACAATGTTGTGAGGTATCTATCTTCGCCAAGGTGCAAAAGATTCTGTTCGTGCAGGGTCTTCGCTTCATAGACTGAATATGCATTTACAATCAGTGGATTTGCTAGCAGTGGCACACATTCCCATTTTTCATCAGGTCTTGTCTTTTTATCTGTGTGGTTCTTTATCTGGCCCATTTCATCTGTAACAATCTTTATTCTGTATGTACAGAAACAGCCAGGAAGACATGTTACACCCCCAAAGACACTCTCAAAGTTTTTAGTCAGGTGATGGCTAATGTAATATTCAAATACCTGTATTCTTGTGACCCAGCTTTCATTTTTATTGAGAATCTGTGTTTCACCGCATAGTCCCATAATTTTAGGATCTTTTTCAAATGCAGAGACTATTTTTACTAATGCATCCCCATGGACGATTGTGTCCGCATCTACCATCAGGAGAATTTCAAAGTCCTCTGGCTTGAATCTTGGAAACATCATTGACATTTTACGATAAATTTCAAAATCAAGCTCACTCATTCTGTCTCCATACAAGATCTTTGAGAAAAACGACATCAAAATTACCTGTGAGTCTCTTTTTCCTCTATTTCCCTTCTTTGATATTTCATTTGGATTTCCCACCTTGTTTATTATCATAATTCTGGCCCTCTTTCCATCCTTTTCATAATATCCAGTATGTACCTTGGCCTGGTTAAATCTTCTATGGCCAGGCGCCAGTGAGATATATGCTTTGGGCTCAGGATTATCAACCTGACACATGTTTAGAAGGATCTGTGGTGTACTCAGCTCGTTACCAGCTCCTTTAATATCACCATCAGCAACCACAATAATAAGTTTATAATCAGGATCATATTCAAGTAGTGTTAATGAATCGAGGGTAGATTTCAATCCATCCATCCCCTCACTGTAGCATGTAACCTGAAGAATACAGGGCGTAGTGCCTCTGATTGATACTGGCTTCGTCCTCATGTACCATGCATAGAACATTGCAAGGAAAAATCTCACAAAAATTAAAGAAAATATTACAACAGTAGACAGCCATAGCAGTACATCTCCAAAGATACATCCTGCAGTTCTTGTTGAAATTTTACCAGCCAGAAAGGTATATTTAAAACAATCTAAACAGGTCTTATCTAGTCCCTTAGTATTAGCTCTGCCCCCAGCATATTTTTTGATAAACTCATCAAAGTAAGGTTCGGTACAGTATGTGGGATCATAGACTTTATTGTCTATTACAATGAACTTCTTCTTTTCTACATCTGCCCAGTCAAAGTGTAGATCATACACTCTAATAAAATCTTTTTCTTCGAAATCCCCATCTAGCAGCTGTCCACCGAATGCTTGTTTGCAGGCATCAATGTTTCTTGCAAATAAGTGGTTCTGTATTTCATTTCCATAGTACTGATCGGCTTCAAATATCCCGCCGTTGGCTAATATGTAATCTGTTTTCATTATTGACGGTTTGATTTTCCCATAAATTATTATATTTGATCCTTTGCAAACAAAAAGGTTTATTCCATATGTAATAAACCCCAAAAGCATGCAAGTAAAGAATATTAGAATGCATAATGTTACTTTTTCTCTCCATGCCTGAATTCTTGCTGGGTTATCCATTTTCCCTATTCTACGAAGCACACAATCGGGAATGAGAATGGTCATAAACCTTGAAAAACTTTGCCAGAATGAAAACTCTTCTTCAAGACTCCTTGCAGGGGGTGATGGAAGAGTAGCCCTACTTGAATTTCGTAGTATTTCTGCTCTTGATAGCATGGGATGTATTAACCCAAATTAACAAACAAAAAGAAAAACCTTGTTTCTATTATGATAAAAGCCAAAGAAAGAGTCTTTGAGATCAAATCCTGTGTATTACTTAATCAAGCACTGTTTATTAGCAAGCTGTTTGTGCTTTATTCTTTAGGAATTCCAATGCGATTTGCAACCAAAAATAGCTTTAAAGTATTCTACTATGCAAACCACATCAACTTAGACATTTGACCAAATCAATATTGGCTCTGTCAATAAAAATGACAGTTATTGGTTGTTAAATTTATTGGATACTTTATTTGATAATAATCTTTAAATATTCTGTGTAAATGGTCCCAAAAATACTCCTTAAATGCAAAAAACCTTGAGAATCAGTGATGAAGAAAAATTCCATCTTGCCATGAAAGTAAAAAAAATGTTGGAAAACGATAAGGGCATACTCGCTGCAGACGAAAAATCTAGCACTCTTGAGCCTAAATTCACATCACACGGTATAGCAAACACAGAAGAAAATAGAATCAAATTCAGAGACTGTATTTTCAGCACCCCTGAACTGGAAAAGTACATTGGCGGAGTGATTCTCAACGAAGAAACTTTTGGACAGTGTAATAGTGAGGGGGTTTCGCTTGTTCAGCACCTTACAAGTAGAAATATTGAGGTGGGTGTAAAGATGGACAAAGGTCTCATGGACTTTGGGAGTAATGAGAAGATCAGTGTGGGAATCGAGGATTTAGAGAACAGGATTAGAGAAGATAAATTCAAGGTTGCTTCATTTTGTAAATGGCGGTCCCTTTTCAAAATCTCAGAGCATAGGCCTAGCGACTCATGCATTGAACAAAACTGTATTGTACTATGTAAATACGCCATAATTGCCCAAAAGCATGGAAAAGTTCCAATATTGGAACCCGAAATCAGCATTGAGGGATGCTATTCCATAGACGGCATGGCAACAGTGGCAAAAAAGATATACAGTACGCTGTTTTTATGGGCTAATAAAATGAACCTGTTTCTGCCTGGCATACTGCTGAAGTGTAGTTTTATAACTGAGGGCAGCAGATACACACACGTGCAACAACCAATGGACGTTGGTGCTATAAATGTATCGGTTATTGCTGAGAGTGTTCCATGGGCTTTGGGTGGGGTTTTATTCCTCAGTGGGGGCCATTCCACTGAAGAGTCCTTCGAAATACTATCCCTAATACATAAATACAACACGTACAAAGGTCTTGTGCTTAGCTTTAGTTTTTGTAGAGCACTTACAGGATGCGTTCTCGAAGTGTGGAGTGGAAACAATAGAAACATCAAGGAAGCACAGAGAAGGTTTTTAAGTATAGTCAAAGAGTGTAATAAGTCGAATAGGAAGAATGAGGATTTATGTAATCAATAAACTGCTGTCATCACACTGGATTATGGTTAATATCAACCTTTCAATATTAGCCACATTTATTTTATTAAAACTACAGTAAATTAGACTCAAATACTGGTATTTAAATAATATTTAATCATTCAGAATTAGTTAAGCTTGACAAACACTCTTTCCCCAGTGGTTGGACACTTCTTATCACATGTACTCCTGTCAAACGGTAATATAAGCTTATCAATATCACTTGGTGTTAGATTTGTCCATTTGAGTTCTGCTGGTGAGAATTCAGTGGATGTGGTCCTTCTCTTATTTTTATCAAACCTTATTATCTCGTCAAGTTTTTCACCGCTCGTATTGTCGACAAACGCAAGCAAGGCAACTTCGCTGTCGGAGCAGTCTCCAAGCTTAAATTCATTATTTTTGACTTTGACACAGCCTTTGCTGCCTTTTAATGCAAATCCACTTCCATCGTTCTTTTTCATAAAAAGAACTTCAAAGGACGTACCCGCGGATGGTTTGTATTTAAGGTGTTTGTCATTTGACTCAAAAAGCTGGTTGGTCCCATTTTCAAATGTTATTTTCACTTTGTCGTTTCTTTCTGGTGCCTTTTCCCTTACGAACTTGGTGGCCTTTGTCTTGTCAACTACAAATACCTTTTTGCTGTCTGAACTGACACCCATGTAACTGTTTTTCTGAGTCAATACCCTTATATACTCACCTGCTGCAATGGCAATTAGAACCAGAAGTGTGTTCATTTTGTCCAATGTTTTATTTGATTATTAAAAATAACGTGTGAAACAAAGTTTGTTGCAGCGTTTACCAACAAAACTATGTGTTTCAGAAATAACAAAAGAATGGCTTGCTAAACTTTTCTATTATTTTTGTACTGCTAAATTGATTGACAATGTACAAACACTAAAAAGACTGGTTTGTACGTGATTCAAGGCAATTTACAATTGCTTAGTATTAAACTGGCATAATTTAGAAGATTACAGGGATGATTGATTGTTTAATTAAATAAAATAGGGATGTGATTCTATCAATAATATTATATTAAAAACTACTATCACAGTAACAGACATCTATCAGAAATATGACATTGACAGTAGTGCATATTAATATTGATTAAATATCATTCCTTTATTCATCTGATTCCACAATGTCGCTAATATTTGATGAGTATTCATCTTCACTTCTTTCCGACTCTCCAGAATAGCTATCTTCAATCACTTCAGACACCATTTTAATATTCTTCTCATTAAAGTACAGTTCAATTTGATTGAATGCATCTTTTTGGATACCGCTAAAATTATACACTTTTGATGCATGAACTGTCATATCAAACGTTTTCGCTTGTACTACACTCAGGTTGATTCTAGAAAACTCAACATGAGAAATCTCTTCGATCGGAATGCAGATGGATTTTGGTAAAAACAGCAGTGATTCACTTAGCAGGTAAAGATGACCGTCAAATACTTTTGAGGTGCATTTGAAAAACAGCTCACTCTCCTGTGCCTTAATCTTCAAAAGGCCTTCAATTATTTCTAGTAATACATCGTACTGTCTTCCGAAATAATGGTTCTTTAATCTAGGATCGTTGGCTACCACTTCTAACTCTTTGTCCGTTAGAAGGAACACAAGCGACTCGTATCTGGTTTGGCCTTGGACAATGCTGTTTTCAAGCTTCAAAACCAAGTAAAATGAAGAGTCGTTTTTCAAAAAGAATATCTCAGAAATGTCAGAAAATGAAATTGTATGATCGTATGATGACCCTTTCAGAACAAAATAGTCATCAAAGAACACAAAAGTAGATTTTGAACGTGGATTAATGCAGTTTATGCCTGTAATAATGCATATTTCTTCTGACTGTTTGTCAGTTATAAAGTGTGTGATATTACTGGTTGTATTAAATACTATTTCAATGTCACCCAAGTCAAGTTGAATGTCGTTGTCCAACTCTATTACTTTCTTAATTGAGCTTTTTGGAATACTAAATACCTGCTTGTCTGACTGGAGTGATATCAGATCGTTGGTGTAGACCAGATTGCCCTGTGTTGTATGAAGTGTCTCAAGATCTTGGACAGGAAGAGTAGACCCAAAGATGGAGGAGATCGCAGTTCTTAGCTTGACTAGGTAGCTTTCATGCACATTGTGAAGATCATAGAATATATTCGCCTGTGTTTCTGATGGAGAATAGCATATTCTTATGCAAAATGCTCTAATCCCTCTAAAAAGTTCAAAGTTCTTAATATTGCCTATCGAAAGATCTATGCTTTGTTCTCCTACTTTGATCGACACTGAGTCTTCTCCGATTTTTACTGTGGCTTGTTTCTTACTGAGAACTAAATTTTCTAGAGTGAGCATTTCCATTTGAGGGTGGAAGAGACAATTTTTATAATAGGTGAAGCAACAAAGTAGTGTTTTAAAGACAGCAAGCTAACTTAAAGATACAATCACAGCACATGCTATTAGCAGTTAGTACTTAAAATAAAAATGGGTGAAATATTGCAATTTTAATCTGTCAATATTTGACACACTGTAATTACCATACAATTTAATATTATCTCAAAATAAGCTTAAATTTTATTAAAATTTTATGTTCTATGCTAGTTAGTGTTGATAAAACTAGCTTTGATATTGTGTCATTGAGCTTGTCTATTTACTGGGTATTTATATTAGTCGCATACAAAATTATCATCAAGAAACTTACTAACATGATCGTTCTTTGCAGTCAATTCGCATAGGTATTTTTCTATTATATTATCATAGTCACACAAACGGGCTTTGTTTTTTTCACAGCAGTTTTCACTTTTCATTATTGGTTTTAATTTACCATCCTTTGTGTATGTATAAAAGCACCTTCCATTCTTTGGATTTCTTACACATTCGAACTTGCATTCACAATGGCCCATGCTCATGTCCGATGAGTCTTCTCCTCTCATTCTCTGCCTAGTTTTTGAAGGTTGATGTGAGTGTGCTTCAATACCTCGCTTTTTTAACATTGAAGAGATCTGATCTACTATTCCAGATGATCCGAGTGATATTCTTGAATCTTTAGCTACGCCATGCTGTCCTATACCTGTGTTTTCCTCAAGACACACATTCTTGTCTATTCTATCCCTCATCATAATGCTGTCGCACTCCTTAGGTGTTGGTCTGCTTGTACAGTAAGCCCATAAATAGGTGTCTACCATCCGATCGGTAAACTTGCCTTTTTTACCATTTTTCTCACACAGCTCCTTTAATGGACTTTTACAATCATCTGACACTGTTCTTGACAGCCTTCTCTTTGATCTAACCAATTTCTTAATATCGTCTATTGAGTCTTTTAATTCTGAGTATGGATCCTTTTGCTGTTCATCCTTCTTGCCTAGCTTCTCTGCCTTATTTACAACTACATTAACAAACTCTGAAAAGTGCTGTTCTGGCACCCAAATAAAAATTTGCCTAGGCGTTCTTTTGCATATCTCGGTTTTCAAATGCATGCCATAAGCTGCTTCACATCGATCGCCTTTGTACAGTTTGACCTCACCCCTCCGATTGATGCTGATTTTATTTCCGTTGCCTGGTCTTCCGCTAATGTTCAGCACATCAAAGTTTAGCTCAAACTTCCCACTCCGTCTTTTGTTGTGTGTATCAGGAACACTAATGACAAACCTCAGAGGTATTGATCCAGTCTTACTCAGTTCATTTGAGTTACAAATAAATGAGTTAGTAATAGGTGAGTATAAAAATCCAGCACTTGATTTACACTGAGTCAATACAAATACTAAAAACATAATTAATAACATCATGCCTGTTTACTGATTAATTAATTTATTTTTATGCTTGAAACAAGTTTCAAGCATAAAAATAAATTAGTTTTCAAAAGAGTGTTCTGTACAAAAGTAAAATAGGCAATAGCTAATTGATAGAAACTCATAAATTGTTGTAGATTGTCAGTTCCTAATTTTAATAATGTATTTGCACTTTATAAATACAATAATTGCTCATTGACTGAGGCTGAATTTGTTATATAGCCTTATATTTATGCTTGGAAGAGTTTGTTTTGTGTGATCTCTGCCATATTCCTGGCTTTTCTACAAAATTTTTCATCTAAAATTTTTCCCTTCCCAAGAATGTCGAGAGGAACAAAAAAGCTTGGAATAACAGGAAAATACGGTGCAAGGTATGGTGCAACACTAAGAAAGAGAATGAAGACTATAGAGGAATCACAGCACCGTAAGTATGTTTGTCAGTCATGTGGAAAGCTTGGTGTTAAAAGAACTTGTGTTGGTATTTGGAAGTGCAGAAGCTGCAAGCAGAAATTTGCAGGTGCTGCTTACAGTCCAGTAAGTGTGGCAGGACAAACGTTTAATGCACTCATTAAGACTTTAGAAAAATAAATGGTTGGTTTTGCTGAGCATGCTATTTTGTGTCTTCATTTAGCATTTAAAAGTGTGTTTCTATGCACATTTATTTACAATAAAAAATGGAAATCTTCACAGTAAATGTCCTCAATGATTGCTTTTTTCAGTCTTAGTGCGAGACTGAGGCATTTTAGTCTTGTTTAGTGTTGAATTTTGTAACTCTGGTCTATTTGTTTCATAAATATTAGGCAGTCTTTAATATTTGCAAGCATCCCTGCAACTGACAGATAAAACATTGAAAACACTTAAACGAAACAGAAATGAAAAACACAATGTTAATTTTGTATTTCACTTTAATTTTCGGTTTTCTTCCCCTACGCCTCAAAGACATTCGAGTTGCACTAGCCAACCAGGCCTATCCCAGTAAGGTACTGACGATCTCAAAGGCCGACCTGATTCATAAGGAGTATAAGATGCTCGAAATCAAAATTTTAAGCAAAGATATGTTGAACAGTCAAATTTTCACTCTACAGGAAGCGTGGAGTGGTGGTGTTGTTTTTAAAACGTTGGACGGTTTAAGATCATTTCGACATTTTGACACAATCAAGTATAAGCCATTTACCAACAACAGTCATGATCCAAATATTTATATTATTAAGGCTGGAACAAAATATCCAAGAACATTCCAGATTGTCAGTGGAATGGAGTGTTTAGATGCTGTTGAAAGTTACAATAAAGACGCAATCATTGCTAAATTCAATGAATGCAACAATACTGAGTCACAACTGTGGGGTGCCTTTACAGAAGATCAGGTAAGAGGCTATCTTGGACTTAATACAACTCTAGAAGATAAAAATGAAGAAAACCTGAAAAGAATGATTGACATGATTGATGAAAAATCCCTCAATGAGATTATCAAATAAAGTTTTAATGTCCATCTGTCATTTAATTTACGTTATATTATTAAACTTATTAACTTAATGATTTAATCACTCATTATTTGTATAACGGTGGATTCATTGGACCTTGATTAATGCCCGGTCGTGCATAAGGATTTTGTGGCTGATTGTTATAGGCCGGTGGAATACCACTTGGAGGCTGGACAGATGGGTTCATATTAGAAGAGTTCATAAATTCCTGATTCTGCAAGTTACGCTTAGCAATAGTTTCATAAACAGTTGATGAGGCAAATTTGGCGTTCTTTTGTTGCTGTCCTTGGACATTCAAATTCTTCAAGTTATCCCCTGACACACCATCAACTTTACCTTGAACTATGACTTTCTCTACTACTTCCAAACCCCTTCTTCTTAGTCGCTCTCTTTCTTCATCTGTAGGAGGCCTAGTACTACGTCCATTTTCTGTTTGCATGTTGTCATATGGGATGTCCTGGTTATATCTATTACCTCTTGATTGCATGTTGGAAGACCCATCTCGATTGTATCTATCATCTTTTAGTTGATCAAACTTATCGTTTTTTTGCTGATCGTACATATTTCCTTTTTGTTGAATATTGGGACTATCATACATAGTATCTCTTCTCGATTGCTTATCGGATGGACGTCTCTGATCATACATTGGTTGTTGAGATTCCGAGGATGTAAGATTTTTCAAGCGATCCATGTAATCATTAATTTCATCATTATTACCTCTTCCAGAAGTGTCTTTATAATCAAAGTCTTTTAAAAGCTTAAAATTTTTTGCATCTGATAAAGAATCGCCGATATTGGCAGGAGATGATAGATCACGGGCATTTGATCTATCGTTTTCATAATCTCTTTGTTTAGAGCTTCTCTTAGATCGATATTCTTTATCATACGGATAGTCTCTTTCCCTAGATCGATAATCCTTTCTTGATCTTGGTCGTTCGTCCAAGTATGGTTCCTCTGAATACTTCTGGCCTGCCCTGCGATCATATTTAGACTTCTTATTTGACCCTCTGTCATATCTCGTTTTATCATTGGCATCAATTGGTTCTTGGTAATCGTAATTGTTCTCATCTTCCTCTCCTTCATAAGTATCTTTACCATCCTCATACTCGTCTTCGTTATAATCTTCTCTTGCATCTTGACTGTCATATATACCATCATCTGAATCGAACTCGGATGCATCAAGTTCTTGTTTATCATCTTCTTCCATTTCATTTATCTTTTCTTCAACTATTTCTGATGGAATTTCCAATTTAGCATCAGCTTTGATGGTTGGTTTCTTTGTGCCAGATCTTGTCTTTTTATTCTTATTTTTGGCAGGTCTGGTTTTCCTACGACGTGGAGCTAATTTAGGGCGTAATCTTCTGCTTCCATGCTTTATACTTCTGCGTGATACACGAGGGGTAATGGCAGAACGGTTAAGATCTTTTTTAATTTCATGTTTATCAGGTGCTGCCTGCTGAATAATTGTCTTTGTTTCTGTCTTAACAGCCTGCTTAAGAAAAACATGAACGACATCAATGTTCTCCTTGCCATCATCTACTTTTGCTTTTTTCATTTTACTATCTTTTATTAAATTGACCTCAACCACTTTCTCGAGTACTTTTTTGAGATTTCGCTCGTTCTCGCCATTCGCAGGAGCTACGAAGAAGAACAACTGGTTTTCATCCGTAATAGCACAGTTAACACCACTCAAGATACTTCCACGTTTAGATAAACAAATATCACCTGATTTAAGTTGATAATGGTTGTTTCCCGTACTATCTGAAATGTTTCGATTCCTTGCTATTGTCCAAGGCTTCTTTTGCTCAGTTAGTACCAGCCCATGGCCTTTGAGTGTAAGATATGAATTTTCATCCTTTGTTGGCTTAATNTAAAACTGGCTATCTTCATAGACAAGCTTGAACATTGTTGGATCATTGCCAATACCATATTCACCATTTTTTAGTTCTACACCTTTTCGGTTGCCTGATTCTGATGTATAAATAAAGAAATCGTAGCTGTCTTTTTCACGATTCAATGTAAACGCCAGGCTTGTAAAAAGCATAAAAAGCATTTCACATAAAATGAGATTTCTTTTTAAATATTATTTTCAAACATGTTTCATTTTGAAACATACCGTTTCTGATAATTTATTGCCAATTTAAATTTGTGGTTACTTTATAAAAGGTTCGAAACGGTTTGAAGCATCAAATTTTGAATAATACTGTTATAAAAATATTAATATTATAAATAATACTTGTAAACTTATATTTAACGGTTAAATACCGTATTTTAGTATAATTTCTGATTATTATGTAATTTTTGATCAATTAGGCTATGTGCTGTTGTTACGTAAATTTTAATCTTAAAATATGACAGATTGATAATGTAAAGGCGTAATAAATACACAAATGAACACTTGATGATAGAAATTTAAAAAATCAACACTAATTAAATAAAATTTTATTCATCTATGAAAAAGTATATTTGTTTATTGTATATTTTTACTACCTCTCCCTAGCAGCCTCAAGTAATTTGTCCATCAGCTCTTTAGTCAAAGTTATTTGGTTACTGGCAGGTGCTACATTCTGTGTATTGATGGGCTGAGCTGGCAACTGTCGCATTCCTATATTACCTGATGCCATCATAGGATTAGCCATTGGTGGATGAGCCATAGCTGGCATTAACGACCCAGCCTTAGGATTAAACTGAGGATTTATTGGTTGATCAGCAGGATGCATTATACTTTTTGACTCATCACCATCTTCGTCACCGCTCTGGCAATCGCCTTCTGGACAAGGATTTGGACAATTTTCTGTTTTTGCAAATTGATTGCGTTTTACATCATCATTGTTTTTAGCTTTATCATCTATCATCTTTTTTAGACCATCAAGGAAGTTGACGTTCTCAACTTTAAAAATGTTCCAGTAAAACTCATCGCTAAGATTCCAATAATCATCGAAATTGCATTTTTCAAATTTTAAGCTTTGTGTTAAACATTTTTCACCAACTAATATTAAAATTTTTTTATCAAGTGTATGCATAAAGACTGGAAACAATTCGAAAACAAATCCATTTCTTCGTGTTCTTCCTCCCGTTGATTGGTTCCCGCTAGTGTTTTGTGCTGTTTCAGTTTTGGTTGACTCTTTCTTATCAACTAAATTTGACTCTTTCACGTTTTTTGATGATTTTATCACTTCTATCTTTGGTTTTTTGTTTGTTTCTATCTCTTTTTTATCATCATCCTCATTGTTTTCCTTAAGTGTTGATGTTTGGTTCTTATCAAATGCTGTGCTTATTTCATACGTTTCATTTTCTGTCAAATGGCTTAGGAATTCTGGGGTTAGTGAATCAATAAAACCATCTGTCAGTCTAGAACTTTTTTCGATTATAGGATCACGTACTATTTTTGATGCTGTGCCACTGGCCCCGGAATTTTCATGTTTTGATGTCGATGTTCCAGTCTTCACGTCAGAATCCATTGTAGTGTTACCTTCTCGCTCTTCACTTCCTTGTTCATCTGTGGGTTTAGTCTTCTGCTCGTTTTCGGTATTTTGTTTATCCAAATAGTTTTTAATTTCGGTTAATCTTTGTTCTTCACTGAACTTTTCAAGGGCTTCTCCCCCATCCTTTTTAATTAATGTTGCGCCTTTTCTAGATACATCCAAGTAGTGTCTTCCAAACCTTATTCTATAAACATTCTTACGGTTACTATCTAAACTCCAATAGATTGATTTATTGTTTAGATCACCTTTTACAAATTTAAGCTCGTGATTTAAATATTTAACGTTTCCAGTTCTTGAATATTTCTGTATCACTACTTCCACTAAGCACAATGCCATTGCTAGATGGATAAACATCGTTGCTTTCATTTGTTATTTTGGTTTTATTTTTATTTGATGAAACATTATTGCATGTTTCAAGTTTACATAGAAAAACAAACTATATAACTGTTTTTTTAATATTACACTGGTTTTTAATAAATATAGACTAATATTGCTGGAATTTTATCAGCTAAAATATATAAATAGTACTTTTAATTAATTTTTATCAATGTTTAATGGCTTTTCAGTCTCCGCCTAATGCCTTCATTGCAGCATCTGCCGCCATTCCTTGTGGTGTAAGTTTAGAAAGACTGCCAAACAAACCACCACCTCCACTCTTTTTTTCTTGCCTTTTTATTCTTTTTGGCTTCATTTATTTTGTCATTTTGTTGTATTTGGCGATTAGTCTCTAATTGGCCAAGTCTATATTCTAAAAGAGCCACTTCAGTATCCTTTTTTGACTTTTCCTCGTTCTCTTTGTTATTTTCATTTGATTTTAGCAGTAAAAGGATCTTTGTTGCCAATTCAGAATTTAGTGATGCTGTGCCTGAATCAGATTTCGTTAAGCTATCGATCGCAAGTTGCAATCCTAGCTTTCTAAGTGTGGGGTCTTTACTGTCTATTAGTAACTGTATTATATCCAAGTTCATACGTTCTTTATTTATGTTCTTTGTGTAGTATTCTGTGGGTGGATTTGTACTTGCATAATGTGGAATTGGTTGGCCTGCTGGTGGATATGGAAACTGTGTCATGTTTGGGTTGGGTTGAGAGGGGTGTATGCCAGTGTTATCATGCATCCACGGACTTCCCATATTATTTGTAATATTGGATGGCTGTAAACCATTTTGTGCTTTGAAAAGATTGCTTGGCATCGAAGAATAATTTGAAGACCCATTGGTTGGATTCGTAAGTGTAGGATGCGTTGCAATGTTTCCCATTGGGCTGAGTGGCGAAGTTTTGTCGTTTTTAGAATCCACCCGTGGGAATGTTGAAAGATCACTGTTGGATGGTTGAGCACTTATTTGTGGATTTGGTACTGTCCTTTTTTGCTGTTCTAACTGAGCAAGACTGTTTACAATTTCTAACAGTTTCTGTGCCTCCGTTTTGCTAATTTTAACATATTCTATGTCTTTATTTCCAGGTTCTGCATTATCTGATTGTGATTTTTGAGGGTGTAGTTCTTTTTTAAGCTTTTTCTTTTCATTCTCAGCCTTTAAAGGTTTTTCTGTTTCGTTTGTATTTATCAAGTTATTTTTCAAAGTATTATTCTGTATGGTTACTTCCTCTTCAACAAGCTCTGGCAAAGCCCTAGCAATTTCATTTCCAAATTCCATGAGAACCTCCTCTATGTATTTAACTTTTCCTTGGTCTGTATCTTTTCCTTTATCAGGTTGTTCTATTTCCTTAACTTTGTAAAATTGACTATTACTGTGTTTGCAGCTACCCATTTTTATTATCAAGCCATTTTGTGATACTATGCATTTATCTTTATTTCTAAACTTTATGGTTGCTTTGTTATTTGTTGATTTCATTATTTCAAATAAATCTGGGCTTTCATTTTTACTAATTTTTTTTAAAATAACTTTATCATTGTCTCTTCCAAGCGTAAGTGTTTTGTCTTTGTCTATCCATAAAATCCACTTTCTAATATTTATATGGCTTGGGTCTTTTTTTCTTACAAAATGAAATGAAAGTGGGCTTGAGTTGGATTTAGTGGCGTATAATATATTCCTTTCTTGATCAAAGCTTATAAAATTGCCATTTATGTCTGTCAGGTATATGCAATTGGATATAAAGAGGAATAGAATGAATATAAGACACATGCATTTCATTGTTTTTATTGCATTCATGATTTGATATAACACAGTGAAACACTAGTAAACAATATTCAAGTAAAGCATTGTGCAAAATGTATCTTGTTTTTAATATTAATGTACAAATTAATATCTTGTTAAAAAGAGTTTAATTTATTTTGAATACTTAATCTAAAGCAAAAGTATATGCTTAGAGTTGTAAGTGATTATTGTACTTGTTATGACCCCATTCCTAAAACATTCATCAACTGCTGCTGTAATCCTTTTATGTCTATTGGTAAGCTTTGTGAGTAATCTGGTTGCTTAGGCATTTGTGTATCCCCAGGTGTTGTAGTGTTAGGTACAGTTTGAGGAATAGAACTTGGAATGGTGTTGTGAGTGCCAGGACTTTGTGTAGATTGGTTGTTTCCAAGAATAACTGGAATTCCATTAGCTAAAAAGCTAGACAGTTGTTGAATATATTGGTTAGGTAGTGTATTAGAATTAGAATATTGCTGATTGTTACCTATCTGTTGTGGAGATGCAGATGGCAATTGCTGTGCGAATGAGCTGGTTTGTGAGGGAGATGTATATGATGGTGCAGGACTTGTATAACTGTTGAGATTGTTAAGATCTTTTTTGTAGTCACTACCAGTTTGCGGGGGATATGAAGGAGTATGATTGATTGTTGGTTGATTTGGTATTGGGCTCATTGAAGGCTGAGAATAGAATGATGGATTTTGTATGATACCTTCTGATGACGGCATGATTTGACTATTGGGTGAAGGTTGAATAGCTGACGGTTGAGTTTGATTCACTGGAACTAAAATTATAGGTTGTGGATGTGATTTGACATTATTTTCATTCGTTTGTAAGTTTTTATTTATACCCATGTTTCTTGACTGTGGTTTTTTGCTTGTTTTTCGTCTTCTATATTTATTATCATCGGGGTCTGACACTTCATTATCTTCTGATAGTTGCGGGGAATATTCCTCATCAGACATGCTGCGCGATTCCACCTTTTCTTTTTTTAAATCTGTACTTTCTTCATCAGGTGAGCTGTGTGGTTTTCTTCTTTTCGAATTCTTATGTCTTTGCTTGGAATCTGTATGTTCTCTTCTCACTTGTAATGGTAGAGCTTTATTTCCTAAAATCAACGATTGAATACTGTCGAGTTCGGATGTATTTTTGCCATTTAAAACAATAAAAGTCGTATTTGCAGGCGTTCCTGTGTTTGTTGGCTTTGAATTAGTATCTGTTTTTGTGCTTGTATCTTTACCACCTTTTTCTTCTTCTTTTGATTTTATTGTTTTTTCATTTTTCTTTCTATCTTTATCAGATTCAATTAATATAAATTTTGCTTGATTTGATTTGCATGAACCAACTGACAGATTTTTATTCGAATTTCTTACTAGACATTTTCCCAGTTTGCTAATATTAAAAATTTTGTTATGAAGCTCTAAGAGATCTACTGAAGTATTTAGAGCGTCAAAATCATTATCACTTAATCCTATATCTATTCTTTCATCAATGGTAGTACCGTTATCCTCGGTAGGCACGAGTTGAGTCATATGTATTTCATCTCCATCAAGACTTAGAAAACGTCCACTTTCCGTATACAATGCCTTTCCAACTCTTTTTCCATGTTTTGTGTAAATGTTTTTTATGGTAAAATCCAGTGGCGTTCCTGTTGTGCTAAAAACCATTTCATTGGCATTTGTAAGTCTCTCTTGACTCTTAGATGAGTCATTAATCTCATATGGCGCTATGACAAATGATTTTGCGATGATAATGCACAGTAAGAATTTCATTTGATTGTGTTGTGTAAATCAAAATAAAAAATTGTTTCAGAATCTCTCTAATGAGTTTTAGAAACGTAAACAATAGCATATTAAAAACTATGTAAATATTTACTTTTAAAGGCAATAAAATAAACTAATGCTTAAAATTTTATGTTACAATTGACTATTGTGCAAATATCATAAAATTACATCTTATGTCCAGCTTTGTCTAACAATACTTGGTAATATTGCCAAAATATTAGAAACATTCAGCTTGAAATTTATTCCATAAACTCCTTGATTTGTTGCTTCGAAAGCTTTATGAGTCCATTTTGATCAAGTATATACCCGTCAACTTTAATATAATTCATCTGTACCACTTCTGATAGTGTCCTAAATGCACTATTTTCATTATTTGATGTAGTCAAAAACTCATTGCATACTTCATTCTTAAATCCAAGTGCACATCTTGAATATTCAGAAAAATTGCCATCTGTCTCAATCACAAATATTTTTGGTACTTCTTTTTCAAATCCAAACAAAACTGATCTAAGTCCAAAAGGTCTTAGTTTTTGATTTACCGTAAAAGTTTGTTGTACTTGGCTATGTCTCTTGCAAGCCTTGGCAGTGAAATATCTTCAGATGTGGAATATTTATAATTACAAACAATATCGATAGCTTTATCGGCGATTATTAATGAATCTGCTTTGAATCCACTAAAGATCATGTATATATTCCTGTCCTGATCGATAGTATGAATTTTAGACATAGGTATTATCAATGGGTTTGTATTTCTTATTTCATAGCATATAACAATTTTGCTTTCAAGTGCTTGTAATACAATTGTTCCACCTTGGTTGGATGCATTTTGTGCATACTCTACTTGAATTAATCTGCCATCTGGTGCAAATACACCAAGTTTTGATTCATACTCGTTCATGGGTGAAAATTTCTGATATTTTTTGAAAGATGCATATAGTAAGTATTCTCATTTTCAAAGCAAAGATTAGGGAAGACAATATGAAATAGCTATAGGGATTGCGCAGTAAATTTCATTCTATATAAAACTGGTGATTCTAAGATAAAAGTGTATTCTGTATAATACAAATAGCTAAGTTTTGTTTATTTATATATCTTATAAAGTTAGTAAGTAAAGGCTTAAGCAACGGTCACCTTTTTATTTTTTAACATTTAGCTACAACCTTAGAAGCTTTCAAGTTAATAGTTGTTTGTGAATCGAAGGATCACCTATTACATGGCAATCTAAAATTGCGGATAATTAGACC
>NW_006889841.1:80021-116611 GCF_000231115.1 Vittaforma corneae ATCC 50505 | reverse complement strand
TTTACCGGTAAGCTCTCTAGCATTTGGCTTTACTATTCTTACCTTTGTCCAGCAACTATTTATATCTGTAAGCTTCAATCAGGAATCAAGAACTCAGCGCAAAATTGCCATATCTCTATCATTTCTGAAAATACCAGTGGCAATAGGCGTTATGGTTTGGTATTCACTTACAACTATATCGAAAGAAGGACATCCAAAATCTAAAGCTGTACTCATGTATCTTTTCAGTGACATTCTCATCATAACAGTACTCATGAATTATGTATTGTTACAGGATACACGTAAATTTGGTAGTGGATTAAAAGAGTTTCTCAAATTCAAGACTAAAAAAATTCAACTTTCCTAGCTTATTAGTATAAATATAATAATATGTAAGCCACAACATGATAGGAATGCCTAACTTACTCAAACAATGACACTATTGGCCTTTATGATATTGTCAACTGTGGTTCTAGCATTTACCATTGCATCTCCAATGTTTCCCTTTGAATTTACACACCAACCAGTATAGTACATAGGCTTAGCAGTTTTTATGATTGGTAAGTTGGGTATAAAACCAATGCTGCTGATAGCAGCATCAAACACAGATTTCTTCAATTCATTATTAACAGAATAACATACTTCCACTTGATCTCCATTTTTTTTAATACTTTGTGGGTATGTATTAAAAATTAAATTTAACTGTGGATTAGATACACCAAAAAACATTCTTTGTAAAAAAGCCACCAGCTTTCTGATCTTTGAGTCTGTATTCCTTAGCATTTCACATCTTTTTTGTGTTTTTCTATCACCAGCTTTTTCAAAATTACCAATAATATTAATTTCAAAAATATTTGAGTTTATAATTTCTCTCATTACATGATTATCAAATGTGGCTTTAGAAAGATCACCTCTGCTTAAAATTGTTATTGAACTGACCTTATCTTTTAGATAATATGCCAAATCTAAGGCCACATTTCCCATCCCAATAATGCACACATTTGAATCATTATTATTCAACAAAGACTTAATTCTTTTATCATTAATAGCATCATCATTATAATAATTCTTAATGACATCCATGGCTTTCAAAGTATATTTACTTCCTTCTATATCCAATTCTTTCTGCTTTCCACCAGTTGCAATAACATAAATATCACATTTTGAATCATCGATGGCGTTTTCATCTGAATTCAAATGAACAGTTGCATTCAAATTCTTGAGAAGATCAATTTTGTTTCTAGCATATTTGTAGTTTCCCAATAACGTATTACTTTTTTCAAATAACTCAACAGCAATTCCACGATTGTTCAAATACTCAGAGACGAATATTCCTGATGGACCTCCACCAAGTACACAAGCTCGCATTTGAAGGGCGATGAGAAGTTCGAATAAAAACAATACCATAATATTACTATTATATTTATAATAACAAAGTATTGATATACTTTAATAGTATGAAAAATACTGTTATCAAACACACATTTTTATTTAAAATATTCCAGTATTTTGTTTTGTATTGATGCAAGATTACTCAGCATTTCTTCATTAACTGCAATAAACTTCATTTGTACTAGATCATAATATATACCAGATACATCTTTTTTGAGTTCCTCCCATGATTTGAGGTTTGATTGTAAGAAATCAGTGCATTTTTCATAAAATAAAATAATATTTTTCAACATTTGTTTTGTTTTACTAATCGGACAGTATTTATCATGACTTGAATAACTGTTTTGTTGTAAAAAATCTTCTCTTATCATCTTGGAAACATCAAGTACCATTTTTTCATATTCTGAAAGCGTGTTTCTTCCAATAAGCTGAACAATCTCTTCTATATCCTTTTCAAATTGTAAAATTTCTCTGGTTTTCACAACACTTTTTGTATATTCTTGATCATCTTTCGATTCTTTTTGCCATAGTTGTGTTAGGTATTTAGAATAACTAACATTTATATCGATTGAAGGAAAATGCTTTCTCTGTGCAAGCTTTTTATCAAGTCCCCAGAATACCTGTACTATTCCAAGCGTTGCGGTAGTAATCGGATCAGAAAAATCACCTCCTGGCGGTGACACTGCACCAATTATACTCACAGATCCTTTTCTGTTTGGATTTCCTAAACACTGTACATGACCAGCTCTTTCATAAAATAGCGAAAGTCTAGCTCCAAGATATGCTGGATATCCACAGTCTGCTGGCATCTCGGCTAGTCGACCCGAAATTTCTCTTAGAGCCTCTGCCCAACGAGAACTTGAATCTGCCATCATTGACACATTCATTCCCTGATCCCTAAAATACTCCGAAAGTGTTATACCCGTGTATATCGATGCTTCTCTCGCTGCAACTGGCATATTTGAAGTATTTGCAATAAGAACAGTCCTTTTCATGATGCTTTCACCACTACCTTCCAATTTTAACTTCGGAAAATCCATCAAAACTTCACTCATTTCATTCCCTCGTTCTCCACAACCAACATAAACAATAACGTCAGAATTTGAATATTTTGATAGCGACTGAGATATTACAGTTTTACCACACCCGAATGCACCTGGAATAGCAGTCGTGCCGCCCTGAACACAAGGAAATAGTGAATCTAATACTCTAAGCCCAGTATAGAGCTGATTTTCTGGAGAAAGTTTTTCTTTGATTGGTCTTGGAATTCTAACGGGCCAGTTGTGATACATATATACCTTTTCCAATCCTTTATTTGTTTCTACTTCACAAATCACATCCTCAAGTGTATATTCACCTGATTCTGCAAAATATAGCACTCTTCCAGATATGTGTGGAGGCACAAGAATTTTTAAAGTAATCAAACTATTTTCTTCCACAAATCCAAGTACATCGCCTGGAAATACTTTATCCAAATTATCCGCACGCTTAAAATAGTATACTTTTTTCTTATCCAGAGCTTGCATATCAATTCCTCTAGGAATAAATATGGATTTAGAGTTTTTGTGAAATATCTCTTAACGGTCTTTGTATTCCATCATAAATATTTTCAAAGATACCTGGCCCGAGTTCAGCACATAATGGTCTTTTAGTTCTATAGATAACATCACCCACAGAGAGACCAGAGGTTTCTTCATAAACCTGAATGGTTGCTCTATCATAATCTATTTTGATTATTTCTCCAAGTAGTCTTGATGATCCAACTTTAACCAATTCATACATCGCACATCCAGCCATATTGCATCCTACGACAACAGGTCCAGAAACAGAGTAAATATATGCCTGTTCTGACTCCCTTACATCATTTAGATCTAGATCTTTAAGAATCTGTTCTATTATTGTATAGTTTGTCATTTGTTTGTTTTACGAATGTGTTTTTTTGTATGTTTCAAATGTTAATGATTGTCAATGCACACTACTACAAACTTATAGTTTAATTCAATCAATTAGATTATTAACAACACAAAGCAAAAATGCACTGTATTGTATTAGCTTACTAGATATTTTCTTCCTTTTAAATTTGTTTGAAAATTTTTACCCATATGCCTACAGCAATCTCAATTAACAGAGCTGGTAAAGTTAGAAGCCACACACCTGTTTGCCCAAAGAAGATAAAACCAAAGGCAAAGAATGGCAGAGCATCCATTAGAGCTAAATATATGAAGAGATTAGAAATGGGATATTTTGACATGAAGGGAAAAGTTAAGATGAACATTAATACTCCAAGGAATTAAATAATTGGATACAGTTAAAAATGTATAGTATTTTAGCAACTAAGGGCTGTAATAATGTAATATATTATTCAATTTTAAGTTATTAAATCAGTTGAATAGCATTATTTTTCTGATTAAAAATAGTAAATGGCGCAGTGTATTAGAAAATAATGAGTGGTATATGCTTTTTATGCGAAAAAGGTTTAATCAATCTGCTTAACAACCGCTGCGCTCAACATAATTTGTTTAAGCTTCTCAATTGATTCAATATTGATGCAGGTAGACAGATCTCCTATCTCTGAATTCGTTAACAAACTTCTCAAAACTCTTCTCATAATTTTACCCGTGGCAGTTTTAGGAATTCCTGGGCATTCAATCACCTTATCAGGTCTGCAAAACCCACCAATCGATGTTGCAACCGTTTCTTTCACGCTGTTTTCGTAATCTGGATCATCTTTCTTCAAAACAACAAAAAGGATCATAGATTGGCCTTTAATTTCATGAGAAACAGAAACAACAGCTGCTTCAGCGACATTTTCATTGGTACATGCTACACTCTCAACTTCAGCTGTACTAATTCTATGCCCTGACACGTTTATAACATCATCAGCTCTTCCACGAATCCAAAAATCACCATCTTGATCTATAAGACCTTCATCGCCAGTGAAATAAAAAGGTGTTGAAAAATATGCAGTTTCATAGCGCTTTCTGTTGTTAAGAATTCCTCTTGCAATGCCTGGCCAAGACCTAGTAATATAAATTTGGCCTAGTTCATTTACTTTGTTCATAAGCACAGCTTTCAAGGTAGCAGTAGGAGCAATTGAACCATCACAAGTGATTATAGGAACAATGCCAGGCATAGGTAAAGATGCACACTCGGGTTTTACCTTCTTCACTCCAACAATTGGTGCGATCAAAAATCCACCAGTCTCAGTTTGCCAATACGTATCAACTATGTGCAAGTTACCAAAACTTTCGGAGAAAAATTTGTGAGCTTCCTTGTTGATTGGCTCTCCGACTGAGCCTAGACACCTAAGTGAAGTGAGATCATATGAAGATGTATCAAGTGGATTTGTATCAAAGTATTTCTTCAATAGTCTGACTGCGGTTGGTGCAGTATAAAGTTGAGTTAGTTTATATTTATGTACAATATCGAAAAATCGATAATAGGTAGGATAAGTTGGAACACCTTCAACTATAACGGAAGTAATACCTAAACAGAGAGGACCGTAAATACAATAGCTATGACCAGTAATCCATCCTATATCAGCTGTGCAACAAAAGATATCGTTTTCTCGAATGTCAAAGGCGGTTTTTAGGGTGTAAGCAGCATATAGCAAGTATCCACCAGTGGAATGTATAAGACCCTTGGGCATGCCTGTAGAACCTGAGGTGTAAAGACAAAATAACGAATGCTCAGCTTCTACATTCAAACAAGGCACAAAATCCTTGCAATGTTCAAGTTGAGACCATTTCTTAAAGTTTTTGAGAGTGTTATACCACTGAAGAGCATCAGAAGTCTCTTCACAGTGTTTGTCAAATACTATACCCTCAATGTTTAAATTTTGAACAGCTTTCACTACGTTCTCTAAAAAATTGATTCTTTTTTCTCCACGCATAGCAAAGTCTTGAGTTATCAACATTTTCGACTTACTGTCATCTATTCTTAGTCTCAAACTGTCAGGTGAAAACCCACCGAATACTGCATTGTGAGTTAAACCTAGTCTTGCACAAGCCAATGCACAGAATACAGCTTCAGGACCCATGGGTAAATACAAAGTTACACAGTCGCCTTTCTTTAGATGTTTTAATTGATTGGAAATTTCACAAACTCTTTCAAGGGTTTGCTTGTATGTAAATTTGGTAGATTCACCATCGTTTGAATCAAAAATCAAAGCCATCTTGTCTGGAAACACAGATACCCACCTGTCTATACAGTTGTAACAAGCGTTTAGCTTTCCGTCCTCAAACCACTTGTCAGAACCAAATTTTTTGTTATGAATTTTAGTAAAAGGCTTGGACCATGACAGTATTTTTGTTGCCTTTTTACTCCAGAACTTCTCAGTATTGGTTATTGACTCCTTGTATTCTTTTCTGTATTGCTTTAAATTCATAGGAGAAAGTATCAACAAATATTTAAAAAAGAATGAAAAAATTTTATTTGGTAATGCAGAAACGCGTTTCAAGTATAATGAATCAATCAAGTAATAAAATTAGACTTCAAATCAAAAGATTTTTATTGATACAATGTGAATGTAAATAACCAACAAATATAAAATGAATATCAACTTATAAAATAAAGGAAATATACAATAATAAAAGCTGTTGAATGTCCTAGAATGCCAATATAGCTTTGTATAAAGCTTTTAAATATACCACCTTGCAATTGACGTCAAAAATATATACCTAAATAGTCTATTTTTCATGTATAAATATACAGTAAATAACAAGGTTAATTAATTTGCAAATGGGTAAATGACAATAAAATACACCAGTTTGATACGTTTTGAACCAAGGTCGCTGCATTCTGTATTGCATTTCAATAAACAACAACCAAGCCTTGAGAAGAACCTGCCATATTGAAAACGTATCCAAGAATGAATTAAAACAAGGACAGCTAGTTAATGGAATATGGTTATGTTGTTCTTGTTTTAAACACAACATTAACCCTTCCATGCAAAGAGGCGTCTTTGGGATTAATGCAATTGGATTCAAATATAAGAATGGAGTTATTGCCGCTGTTGATACCGGCGCGTCCTACGGTATGAAAGTGGTTTACGGAATGCAGAGTGTCTTCAAAGCGACAGATAATTGCATTATCGTATTTTCAGGACTTTTGAGTGATGTCCAATTTCTAAGAAAATTTATCAAGCAAGAAATAGAATCAGACGTAGGAAGAAAGCTGGATCCACAGGGCATTCATAAAATGATTCAGAGAATTCTCTATCAGAAGAGAAGTGAAGCAGCACCAATGAATGTTTCTGCAATTGTCTGTGGAATAAATCAGAAAAAGAACGAGATTTTTGAAAGCACAGACAACAAAGGGAGAATGCTAGGTGTTGTAAATTCCAAAGGCAACTTCTGGTTTGAAGACTCTGCTGCAGTTAGTTTTTCATCCAATTTTGTTTTACCTATTCTCAGGGAAAGAGACTTGGATAATCTTGAAAAGGAAGATGCAATAAAATTAATGGAAGAGTGTTTTAGAATTCTTTGTTACAAAGACTGTCGTTCAACAAACAATATTCAAATAGGAATTGTTGAAGAGGGAAATATGGAAATTCTACAATCTTACAATATTTCAACTAACTGGATGATTGGCAAACAAGAAGAGGAAATTCTAATAGAATAAATTGAAAATAGCCCAAACTTACCATTTTAAAGTACATTTGTTCAATTTAAATTAGAAATTGATTTGACAATAAACTGAAAGAGAGCTTGAATATTTTGAAAACAACAACAGAGTTTTAAATGTAAAGGCATAAAGTGAATTTAACTACAAAACGATGTAGTGGGATTAACTCTATTTTGACAACTTTGATGTTTAAAAATCAAAAGCTTTCCATCTCTTTCCATCTTTTCATATTTGAATACGTCGTATTCTTATTGGTGGATTTATTGTTTTTTTGCTGGTTAATAATTTAAGTAAAATTCGGAACATTACCCCTGACATGAAACTGATTGTTGTAAGTAATAGATTGCCCATCACAGTAAGCGAAGATGACAATGGATTCAAGTACAAGAAAACATCAGGAGGACTAGTAACAGGCATTGAGGGCTTATCAAAGCACATATCTTTTGTGTGGATGGGGAATATTAGTGGAATACCCTTAACTGAGGAAAATAAAGCTACAATCACCAAAGACTGCTGGGAAAAGTTTCACTCAGTCCCTGTGTTTATCTCTCCAGAGACAAATGATAGGTGTTACAATGGTTTCTGTAATGCAATTCTCTGGCCTACCATACATTCATTTCCAGATGACGTATGTTTCGATTTTTCAGATTATGAAGCTTATAAAAAATACAACAGTATATTTGCCAAAAAGATTCTAGAATCATCAGACGATGACGATATTATTTGGGTACACGACTATCATCTTATGTTAGTACCTGAAATTCTCAGAAGGGAGAAGCCTTCTCTCAAGATTATGTTCTTCCTACATACTGCATTTTGTGAATTTGATCTGCTTTCTCCTTTGATGTGCAGAAAAGAAATCATCCAAAGTATCAGCCAATGCGATGTAATGGGATTTCATGTGCCCGACTATGCACTCAATTTTAGAGAGGCAGCAGAGCGTGAAGGCATTGACGTAGGCAACAAAATTAGAGCCATTCCCATCGGCATAGATCCTGAACTATTTAGAAATTGTCTAAAGGAAGAGGAGACAATCAAAAAAATTAAAGAATTCAAAAAAAGATTTGCAGGCAAGAGAATTATTCTGGGTGTAGACAGAACAGACTATATTAAGGGTTTGCCATATAAAATGAAGGGATTCCAACGACTTTTAGCAAGGAATCCAGATTTGATTGATAAGGTAGTGCTTTTACAAATAGCAATACCCAGCAGACAAGACGTCAAAGAGTATGCTTCCTACACCACAAAGATGTCTGAAATTGTTTCTAAAACAAATGGGATGATAGGTTCTATTGAATCTACACCAGTTCACTTTCTCTTCAATAGTGTTAGCCTTAATGAACTTTGTGCAATATACTCGGTCAGTGATATGATACTTATAACGTCTATGGCTGATGGAATGAACTTGGTAGCACTGGAGTATGTAGCCTGCCAAGATGAAAATCACGGATTAGTTATTTTAAGCCAGTTTGCAGGTGCATCTGCTACACTTCAAGGATGTATTGAGCACAATCCAAGCAATACTGAGGAGATAGCCGAGGCCCTTGAGCAAGGATTGAAGTTGACAAAAGAGGAAAGAAAAAAGAACCATGAAATGAACCGAAGAAATGTTGATATGTTTACATCACTGAAATGGGCGGAGGATAATCTTGAGCAAGTGTGCAAAGATTGGAGAAAGGCAATTTCAATACAAAAGGATGAAAATAAATAAAACTCATTGAAAATCGAGAACATCATATTTTGTCAACGCTAGTGTTGGAATGATTAAATTTATTGACATATTGATGTGTTACTTGATTTCTTTAAAGTTTTGTGAATGAAATTATTGTAAAAGGGTAGATTCCATAAATTAACACAATCTATTAAATAGACTTTGAATAAACAATTATAACAAACCTAGAAAAAGAATTCTAAAATGTTTGATTGTCATTTTAGTCAAAAATGTGATTTGAATAAAATTAACTGTGCAACCACACAAGAATTTTTCATATTTTTCTCTCCTTTTTTTACCCATAATGATAGAAAGCCAAACGGAAAGATCAAAGAGGGTGTTAGAGAAGAAACAAACTCGAAGAATATTGCAAGACAATCAAACAGAGAGGATTGAGGAAATAACTGAAATAAATCAAACAGAAACCAAAAAGACAGTGTCCGAAGTAAGTAAAACAGGGAAGTTAGAGAAAATCATTGAAGAACCAAATAAAATGCAGGAGAATGCCCTTTTCTGTCGATTAGTGCAGTTAAACCTGCTTTTTCCAAGGGCTATTGGCCTGTTTTTCGTAAAGTTGGCAGAGATAATCAATAGATTGAATTTCTCTATTTTTGCAGTAGTAAGCATTGCAATTTCATTAGCTGCATTTGTATTGGATGAGGCCTATTTTAGATATTTTGCACCATCAAACATTTCAATAGCTGTTAACGACAGTCAAATGATGAAGTATGCATTTTCTATAAATAGAAATGGAACCGGTGGAATTTTACTTAATGAAAGTCTTACAAAAAGACTTATCACCTTTGGATTATCTTTTATTGCACCACAATTGATTTTACTTTTAGTCCATGTCTTCCATCCCAAAATACAGTCAGTTATCAACACAATGGTTGATTCTAATGATATGAAGCACTACATTGAAAGAATGCTGTCTGCATTCTTGATTGGATGCACACTTAGCCTTAAACTCCACCCGAGCATCACCTCTAAGCTTGAGAGCACTAGCATGTGGGTCTTAGTGGCATTGCTGATAATGTCTATTGGAATAGCCATATCACTTGCATATAATTTAGCAACACCAAAGGAGTATCCTCTTTGGAAAGTCTTTGTAAGAGCAGTAGTTTGTATTTTGTGTATTGATTGTCTCTGTTTCCTACTGCCTTTTTTGTTTAATACATGTACTAAAATGACGCCTTTCCTATCAATATTCACATCTGAGAGTACTAAAACTAAAGAGAAGTTTGAAAAGTTCTTCACTGAGCATGAGTTCAATCCCTATAGCGTAATTATGTTACATTTCACCAATCCAATGAATTACATAGGCGCAATAAGGCCATATTTTAAACCATTTAGGCTACTCATTTTCTCCTCTGATCTGCTAAACCATACACCGGAAGACCTGATTGGTGCATTTAGGTATCAAATGATGCAATATCACAGCCCATACTTGATAAGATTGTCTATCGTATTACCTGTGATGTTCCTTATATTCATTCTCTTAAATTACCATTTTTACAGTGACAGAAAGAATTACAACTTGAAAGCAACATCCGAAGTTCTATCAAAGATATTAGCAATCGCCACATGCTTGTATTTTGCTTTGAATTTGATTTTACAATTCTTAGAGCATCAAAATGACGTCCTTGCAGCTACTAATAAGGATTATTGTGCTGGATTAGCCAACTTTTTGTTGAAGAACACAGTTGAAATGATTAACAAGGGCCATGATTTCAGAAGTAGTGGACTGGTCTGTCAGAACTTCTCCCTGTTTAGAGACCATTCATCCATTTACAACAGAGTTCTGAAATTTTCAAAGAAGTTTCCGGAAATGATTGAGGTCACAAGCAACTAAGAAAAGTCAATAAAATAAGCTATTGCAACATGCTAGATGCAGCCTATCTTCTGTTCGTACTATTATCAACTGTCAAATACAACTTTAATTATTTTAACATCGTTAATATGAGAGTATATGTTTTGTAGGAAGTTTATAGGCTATTCAGGAACTGACGTTAGTTAATATAAACGTAATTTGTTTTTGTATTGATTACACTTTCTTTAGTTCAAACATCTCTCCATTTCAATATGCTATTTCTGTATATCACATAATGACAATTCTATATCCCCCAATGTCTATTCTTTCTGTCCAAAAAGTCTCTGAGGATGTAAAAGTTCCCGTGTACGATAAAGTAAATCAGTACATTCTGTTCGCCTCAGAAGACAAGCATTTACTTCCAAATAGAGTCACGCCAATCCCTGTGGGCGTCCGAATTGCATTTCCAAAAAACTATTGTGCTCTACTCATTGAAGGATTCAATTTGTATGCAGTTGGCGGATTAGTAGACTCTGATTTTCGAGGAGAAATCCGAGCTTTAGTCCACAGCCCAGTGGAGGTATTTGTAAAGAAAGGCGATCCAGTTGCAAGAATGGTTATGATCGAGATAGCCTTGCCTGAAATTGTGACTGAAGATTATCTAAAAGACAGCGAGACTGATGAAGAAAATACACTAAGCAACGATGACTAAAATTATATTTAATAGGTCCATTCCTAAAAGCACCAATAGTATCTTAAATATTTATGCTTAATTTTATCTATTATAAGCTTGTATTAATCTGTCAAATATATCATAAATAATTTTAAACTTTAACATAAAATTTTTAACAAGATTTATCTTGAATATTTCGACCTGTCATCATTATTTTTTACTCCTCAACCAACTTTACTTGCCCAATAAGATCGTCTATGTCTTTTATTATTGATCTTAGTCCATCTTCAAATATCAGTTTTGCATTCTTCTTTTCATTTCCTTGAATTTTCAATGTAAAAAAACCATCATTTGGATGTGCAATTTTGTAAGCAGCAAATATACAATCTGGATCTTGTAGCATTCTTTCAACAAGAGGAGCAGCTGCAGTGTGCGATTCGTTATGAACGGTAACGTCAATGGAATTAATGCTCGTAAGAGACGGCTTGATTATAGTTTTTGGCATGGATTAAAAAATTTGGAATAATTTGATTTTGTGAAGAATCAGCTAATAAGAATGTATAAACAAATTAAAGCATATAAAGAAACAAATAGAATGCGTTGCCAAGAATCAATCAGACCCACTTCTTTCCAGCAAACAGCCACTTTTGATTGATTGACATTTTACAGTACTAGAAAAGGGCATTTAACATGCACAACTCTTTCCTGATAAATTGTTTTTAAATAAATTTAAATATACTTGAAAGATATGACGTATGCATTTGTTTATATTAAAATAGGAAAATTTTTCACAAATAACTTAACCCATAATGAAGAAGAGAGAAGATGTGATATTTTTATTTGATGTAGATGGAACACTGTCGCCTTCCAGACGTACTGCCCCATCGAAGTCTATTCATATGCTGAATGAATTAAGGAAAAGGGTATATGTTGCCTTTGTTGGAGGTTCAGATCTGTCAAAACAAGAGGAACAAATAGGTCCAGAGCTACTGGACATATTTGACTACGGGTTTCCAGAGAATGGGACACTGTTTTATAAGGGAAGAGAGCGTGTCAGTGCTGCTTCTATCATTACATTTCTGGGGGAGGATAATTACAAGATCTTGATAAACAAGGTTTTGAGGATACTAAGTGAATCCGACTGTCCTATCAAGAGAGGAACATTCGTGGAGTTGAGACAGGCATTGATCAATGTGAGTCCTATTGGCCGAACCTGCACTCAAGAGGAAAGGGATAAGTTCAATGAATTTGACAAGAAGTCTAATCTAAGGAAAAACATCTGTGAACAGTTGAAAGATACGTGTGATAAGATGAATATGCAAACATCTATTGGAGGGCAAATATCGATAGATATTTTCCCAAAAGGATGGGACAAAACGTATTGTCTCCAGCATATTAAGCAGGACAAGATTTTCTTCTTCGGGGACATGACAATGGAAGGAGGGAATGATTATGAAATATTCACGCATCCAAAAGTAAAAGGCAGTACAGTCAAAGGGCCTGATGACACTTTTGAAAAAGTCAATGAAAAGCTAAGAGAACTTGGAATTGCAGAAATTAAATTCTAAGTAACGGTCAAATCTATCTAAAATACTAATATCAATACAGACACATATCCATTTATAAAAGCACAATCGGTTCGATGGTTCTGTGCTAGCTTGTCTCAAGTCTGGTATGGGCTATGCTCATATTTTATACTTCTCTTTTAACTGTTTTTTTCTTGATAGACCATTTTTATTAATTTTTCTTGTACTGTGCCTTGGCAAACGTTGTAAAGAGCAGAAAAAGAACTAACTAACTCTTCAAAACCACCTTGAAATTCTATCTTATATTTTTCCAATTCATCCTGCAATTCTTTTGAAAAGTTTTCAGAAAGGATGAGGTTTGCATGCAAAAATTTTCTCTCTTCAAAAAACGTTTCAATACAAACGTCACATTCAAAAACAAGGCTAGGTTTCTTGGAATATCTCGTAGTTTCAGCATCTTCAGAATCTTTCTCTATCCATCCTTCTTCTGTTTTGACATCAGAGTCAATACTTGTGTCTTCGCTATACTCGTCAAGTGTTTCAGTGCTCTCCTCAAAAATTTCCCAGTCATCTGAGGAGTCATAGTCATATGACAGTACTTCAGAAAGCTTCCTGTAACTGAACACAGCCCGTTCCATTAGGCCTCTCTTTTGATATATTGGAGGCCTGGCTTGATCAAAGTGTTTAATAAATTGTAATTTGACAGGATTGACAAGATCGTCTCTTTTCCTTTGAGTGCCAAGTATGATATTGTTTTTATCATAAACGAACGTGGCGCTTTTAAGACTCAAAGGAGCAAACTTTTTAATATGCTCAACTGTGATGTTTTTAATACTAGAGAAATTCAGAGTGTTAGACTGTGGAACAGTGCTTCTTAGTTTTTTACTTAATATGCTTCTTTTTAGTGCAGGCTGAATATCAGGCACACTTCTGAAGATCAGCGTCTCATCAAATACAATATCGCTTGCCTTATCAACTACTGCACTGGGATTTGTACTATAGTCTTCATTTGCTAGACGTTGATCATCTGTAAAGTCAATAAAGCTAGATGAATCAATACAGCCATCAATCAACACATCATCATTAGTGTTTGACATATTTTGTGGCACTATGCTAGAGCTAACTAATTTGCTGTTGTCACTACTGCTGTTTTTGTCTTTCTTGGTTGGGATAATATCAATAAAATTTTTAGAATTTTTATCTCCAAAAATTGAAGGCTTATTTTTCCTATTTTCAGATAAAATTTCGAGGTATTTGTTCCTTTTCAGACGTCTAGCAAAGCATACAAAACAGTCACCCACCTTTTTCTTGATAAACTTCTGTTGAATCATCTCTTCCAAGATCTGAGCTTTTCTCTGCCCACTGCTTTTTTGACTCAAAATACAAAAAAAGAACCTGCTTAAGGTAAGAGATGTCCAAATGCTGAGTGTTGTCAATGAGAAAAACAAGGATACTTTCCAGTAACTTTTGATTTCCAGTCTTCTTGAATTTTGAAAGCAAGTCCAATGCTTTTGGGTGGAACATCAGCGACATAAACGAGAGGGCCGTTCTGTTTATAAAAGTGTACTAAGACATAAGGCAATATTTTAAAATAGCTTTAATAGCTTGCACATTCAAATCTGTGATGCAATAAAACTATTTTAAAATAGCACTCCTTTTACTCAGCATTTAAAATAGACATGATAAGAACATACATTGAGAAAAATTTTACAAGGAAGAGGGCGTAGAACATCGCACATGGTCTGATATTGAAATTGATACACTACAAATAAATTCAACTTGAACAACGGCAAGTTTGTTGAAGAATGCAGTTTGATTTTTTAGATCAATTTCATTTTATTCGATAAACACTGCGTTTTTCAATACTTTCAACACTCTCTTTAAACTTTATTGCATCTTCCTTCATTGACTTGTAAACCAACTTTGCTAATTTAAGCTTATCTTTGTAAATTTCACGAATCTCATCTTTCAATCTATCAAAGCACTTTTCCTTTTTGAAAGAAAGCGTATTCTTCTTTTTAAAATCAGGCATCGCTCGGTTCTTTTTGAACACTTTCAACTTCTTTTTAGTCTTTACCCTGCTTTTATTTTTCGAGTGTTGTTTTTTACACTTTTCAGGCTTTACTTTACTATTTTACACCTTGATTTATCTTTTGATATTGGCCTTCTAGTATTTTTGATGGGCATTTTGTCACAAAAATGTTGGGTTTTGCCACTTAAACGTTCTTTAGGACTATTCAAATGCACTGTGCGGTCATCTGATCCTTCTCTCGGACTGCTTACTGCTGATAGTTTGTTTTCTGACTTCACTGGACTGATATTAAATTCATCTTCAATGTGGTTTTCATCCTCTTTCTCAGCATTAAATCTGTTGCTAATGCTATCATGCCCGTAGACTTTCTCCTTCACTTTTATTTCAGGTGAAAAAGTAACCTTCTTTCCTATCTCGACCATAATGGACTCTTCTGCATCAGCCTGGGTAAACTTACACATAACTCTTTCCTTAAATTTCCCAAGATCTTGCTTGTACATAAACTTGATCTCCACCTTTCTTCCCTCTGTTGCTAGTATTGTTAGATCAATACCGTTAAATAATACATTTTCTATGGACTTGAATTGTATTATCACCACTTCGTTATCCTTTTGAAACCTGAAATTTTCATCTCCCATAAAAAGAAACCCACCATTTATTTCTCTGTCCCTAATCTTGAATAGATCTACTTCTACACCCACAACTCTGCACTCAGGCTCAATCATTGAAAACTCTTTTAAGAAGCTGAGAAGGCTATTCTTATTATTCTTCTGAACACTGAGAATACGCTTATTATGGACATTTAGCAAATTGCTAGAACGAATATCTTCTTTATTCATAGCCTTAATAATAATGTTGACAATTGCTATTTGAGTTTCTACATTTCTACTTTTGAGGAGTTGATCATAGATCTTTGGTGAGTTGCTGATAATAGATTGTCTAAGTCTTGCTTTAATGTCCTTTTTATTAATGTTTAAAGACAATTTCTTTAGCTCTTCTTCGTTGTCTGTAAAAATTGCTTCCATATTTATGCAATCAGAATATTCTTTTAAACAACTAATAATTAAGCAGTACTGCAAGATGCATCAAAGCTTATGCAAGAGTGACTAGTCAAAAGTGCACGTTTGAATTTCTAATCAAAGACCCGAGTGTGCAAGGACTCAGTCAACACAACATTATCTTTTTAATTGATACTTCATAGAAATTTTTCTGTGAAAGATTTTTACAAGTAAACTTTTCTTCAAAATTAAACTTTTCAGTATCGCACTTCCAAGAATACAACACTCCAAGACCATAACAGCAGCCAGAAGAGAATTTGTACTCACTTCTGACAACTCGTCCAATGCACTCTTCACCACAAAAGAGCTGAGCACATCTGTGAACAGAGCCTTTCACAACACTAAAAACACAGTATATGATTTTTCCAGGATGATTTAAATTACGGTATATTTCACTGTCTTGGGAAAGAAATAGAAAATCAAGATCATAGCTTTGCCTTTTTGATGGGGGTGTTCTATTGTACTTCTCAATTATTTCCTTGTTCTTGGATCTCTCAATAATCTTGAATATCTCGGAATTAAGGTTATCATATACCGTTATTTGATCATTCTCAATAGCTATTCTATTGATCTCTTCAAGGCATACTGGTATAATGCTATTGTTAATGAGCTTTTCATAGATGGGCATAGCCTCCGACCTATCGCAGATGATTTTATAAGTTTCAAGAGAGTTGCTATTGTTTTTGAAAACTTTGACAGATTTAAGGTTTTTGAGATAGGAAAAGTCATGGTTCTCGTTTTTCATAATTGAAAACACGCAGTCGAGGGGCGAAAAGTGGAGACTTGGATGCTCAGGATAAACACCAACAAAGAAGACGGTTGATGCTGTCACTATTATATCAAATAAATTGGATATGCTCTGAACTCTATCATGTATTGACAGATCAATGTGGTTGAATAGCTGCTGAATTGGAGCCTTAGTCATAGTTGATAAAATACCCATATTGGATGGCTTGCTGCTCTTGGAAGTAGAAGCTGTCACGGTCTGTAATAGACTAGATTCATTTACACTCATTCCCAGCTCAAGCATCCTGACAAAATCATTTTTATCACAGAAGCACCCACCCCTAAAGCTTTCATCAAATACAAATCCTCGGTCCTGCGATTTGTAAATGTACTTATTGCTTTTTAACCGTCTTTTAAATGGCACTGAAATGTCCTCAGAAGTGTCCAGTTTTAGCATAAAAAATCTCTTGGAATAAAATGTGTGTGTTCTCAAGAAATGTCTATCCTTCTTTCTGTATGTAAACTTACGTGACATTCTTTTGTCGTAGTTTCTGTTTCTCCTTCTTTTGTAAAAAGGTAATCTCTGAAATAGCATGGTCTTCTTACTTGACTTATTGATTGAAGATTCTATATGCTGGATTTCTTTGGCTCTGGCTTCTATAAAATCTATGGTATTAATGTCATTATGCATACTCTCCTTATTCTCTAAGTTAGACATCTTTGAGGATAAAAGTTTTCATCACAAGATATTGAAGACGTCAAAGAGATCTGAATGAAGTTGGCTATGAGTTTGGTTAGCATGACAAACAGCAACATTGCATTTTGTACATGCACACAAGAGCCTTCGCCAGTTAGACGGTTGAAAAATTAAAGTTGATTATAATTTTGACATAAACTTATTAAGTACCGAAGTGTGAGGCCAGACAGCCCTGTGCTGAACTGTGTACACTATCAATTTAAATTTGACATATGACATGACACATTTGTGGACACACTGTTATGCTTTATATATTTTACTTTTGCAGCATACCCATAATGAGAACACGTGCAAAAAAAATCCTTTACTACTCTGGTATTCTTTCAATAGAAGTGATAGCATACTATATTTGCATATATTTATACTTTACTACAGAACAGCACAGTTATATACTTCTATCCTTCATTTACATCCTCGGGGTTCTATCTGGCTGCTTGACTAGAAGCTTGTCAAGTTTATCCAATCTGTTATTAGTTAAGACACTAGCTACATTTTTCTATTCAAAGATTATGTATGAGCTCTTTGTCATAGCACGGATATTAGTCGGGGTTGATAAAAATTTTGATATTTGTCTGATAGTAATAGCTTTAATGAACATTTTGAGAGGAATGCTAAAGAATGGTCTGTCTTCCAACTTTAGTACAAGTAAAAAGATGGAGTACTACAATGATATTATTAAACTCGAGAGGTTTATTATACGGCTAATGAATAGAAGCTCGCATGTACATTTTACTGATGAAATGGTCAAAAACTATATACTTTGTACAGCAGACAAGTCAGACAAAAGGCCAAATGCTTGGGAAGCTACGATCCAGGAATACTATTCGGTATTCTTTGCGATAATCCTGAATTGAATGCAACAGCTGACAAAATATGCTTATCGTATGGTGTTTGGGAGAACCTTGAAAGCAATGAACCGTCAGCTGAAGTTGATAGTGGAGAAGTACCTAGCAATACATACAATATATCGTCTAAAACAGCCGATGGAAATCCAATCACAACCGATTTTGTAATAAAAATTACCGATGAGAATGGTAAAATTCACAAAGACCAAACAAAAGATACTTTAAGCACTTTGCTTCCTAATAAAACAATGCAAGAACATAACGAAAACTGTACTATAAACTTGGCTAACCCAGTGGAGCAACTACACCACTCTGGTACTTTGGCTATTAAACACACGCATTTCAACAGACATTTGACAGGTAGAATCTCAAAGGAAAGCATATCTCGACTGTTCGGCAATGAAGAATCGACCGAGTTCTTAAGACTTCTCACACAAGGGTTTGATGAGTGTTTAGCTTTTGATGATTTTTATGAAAGTATGAGACAGATTAACATTGAAAGAAAGTCGTTTGCAAACTTTTTGCGGGGCAACAGGTATATTCTAAAAATCCTCAGTATAAGCACATGGGTGCTTTTTACACTTTTATCAGTTATTGTTGTAGGACAGATATTTGATTTTAACAATTTTATGAAATGTTTGATCTACCCACTTGTATTATGCATGATTCCATGGTTTGTTAATATACTTGACTCTTTCATCTTTATTGTCTACATCCATCCATATGACATCGAAGACAGGGTCCTCATAGATTCTGATAATCTTATTGTAAAATCCATAGGACTGACAAGCACTGTTCTTGAAAGATGGAACAACGAAGTTGTGATATATTCAAACAAAAGCCTTAAAGACAAGGTCTTCAGAAATATTAGACGATCAAAAAATCAACAAAAGATGATATCAGTTTTGATGCGAAAAACAGATGTAAAGAAAATAGAGCATATTAGGCAGATTTTGAAAGAATACGCAATGCAAAGTCCAGCCTTTGAAGGGTTTGGCTTGACTGTGGATGAAATCGTAGACTGTAGGTTTGCAAAGGTTGATTTTAGGATAACACATTCAATAAACCACCAAAATGGATATTACATGTGGGTTGCACAAAATAGATTTATGAAGAAAGTGACTGAGGTATTGAAAGAGAAAAGGATAAGCTATCACCCGATTGAAATACCCATCGAAATTGAGAAAGTATGTGTTTGAAAAGGTGTACTGACTGTGTCTAGTTCATTACCGTTTCTATTTGATTAGACCTTTGTCTTAAGCATGTGCGTTTAGTCGAAGGCTAGGATTTATGAGAGTTTAAGAATACATCACAACGGTGATGTGCATAAAACCATCAAAATGGACTAGTGAATTGTTACTCAGTCAGTGACAGAGATTAAAGGCGAAGCCACTCTTTAAAATAAAGTGTTTACAAGCTTTATTGACATTTACAAGATCTAAAATGTATGAAATACGTTCATTCCCATTACTGCTTGTATTCTTCCTGGATTGTACAATTAAGTTTATACTAAAAATAGGAAGCTATTGTGCGTGCATAGTCCTTGTATTAAACTTACTCCTCCAACTTGATTGGCCAAGGCTTCAGAGCATAAACCATTTTAGAAATAACACAATAACAGCTTCTTTAAAAAGACTTAAAATCAAATGTCTATCAATCCATCTTAAGCTTAATAAATAGTCTCAATATGTCAATAATGATCAGACCAACAGGTAATTAAATGTTAAATCAAGCACTGAGTTTCAGTAGTTTGTTAAAGTTTTATTTAATTAAAGATATTTTCTCATAGCACCTTTAATTAAATATAAAGGTATAGCTCAGGCCATTTGCTTTAAAAACGTGTGTTTTCTGGCTCAGTGACTGGGCTTACATTCTCCTTGCTATAGTCTGGACCAACTCTTGATTCAAGGCAACGAGACAGGCCTAATAAATGCAAGTAAAAGGTTGTCATAAACTCTCTAAATATGGCTTTTCCACCAGTGCATTCACTGAAAGTGTCTGACTTATTCGTGAACTTTGGCGGCATTTCAATGGACTTATTATTAATTCTGGAGTGGATATTTTTTGAAATGGTTACTTGAGCTTCAATGTATTCCCTTACATCAAACAGCATCTCTGCAAACTTCAATAGACTAAAATTGTAGTGCTTTGTCGTGCACTCTCTTTTATAGTTTAGGCGTTGTATTCCTACTTGTTCACAAACCTTCCTACAAAGGCTCGTTAAATTTTGGACATTCTCGAGTAGCAAGGCAGGAAAATGGATCTTCTGGCTTTTGTTCATAGTTTCAATACACTGTTCCAACTGTGTGCAAAGCCTGGTTATATTGTCCAAATGCTCATTGCAGCTTTTTGATGCAATAACCTGATGAAAAGTCTCGTCAGAATGGTGCTCAACTACATCCTCAAAGTTCTCTGAGTCAAAAGCATCCAAATCAAGAGATAGCTGCTCATCTGGGCTCAACACACATGCAACTGAGCTGATAATAGCAGAAACTATTAACAGGACCGTTGATCTTGAGCAGATATTCATTGCAAAAATTAAAGGGAAGACAAAATTTTTTATTTTTATTCTGATTTAAACGTTTATTGATCTGTTGAAAAAATTTGTTTGAAGGAAGAAGAGCTACGTCAATCTATTCCTAAAAAGAGCCAAAAGCCAACCCACGAAACATTAATCACTGTGCACAGTGCAACCTGGATATTGGCCTAAGCTTTCTGGTGTAATTACTATATTGCTAGTATTTACACAACGTGGCAGATTGCTGTAGAAGCTTAGATGAGCGTTAGATTAAAATGGACTATTTGTAGCATACTTCAGCACTTCATATTAAATACTCTGATTAAAATGCACTGTTTAACAAATAATATGCTTTTTATCATCCATCCCATGGGCTCAGTCTTCTCCCGGAAACTCACGATCAAAGACAAGCTCCTAAATCTAGAAAATGAAGTAATAAAGAATGAATATGAGCTAAATGTGCTGAAGAGGCAGAGCTACTACTCAACTCTCTTTATATCATTCTTCTCCATTCCGATTGCTTCATATTTTGCATATATTTTTGAAATTCCATTGATAATAGCACTGGCACTACTCTTTATGGCATTGACAGGCCTAATCTATCTTCTAAAGACAATAAAAAGGAAGAAAATCGAATATAAAGAGAAAAAATTGAGTGCTTTGAAACAGGAAAGGAAGAGCTTAATTGAGCAGTGCAAAAGTGATGTAAATTTTTCAACAACAAAATCAATAATCGAGAAATATGAGGAGGAAGAGAGCAGAAGTACGTTTTTCAATCAATTAAAGCGAAAAAAAAGGAGTGCGCTGGACTCTGTTACAGATTTTGTGCTTGGAAGTGATCCTTCAAACTTAAATGCACTAATCTGTAGAAAATGTGGGGTTCATAATGGGTTGATTGATCCCAAAAACGATGACTTTGCATTTTTTCAGTGCTACAACTGTGATTTCAGAAATGAAAGAAGGGGCGGACAGAAGGACGAAAAGAGCGGAATTTAAGTAAACAAGCTGCTGACACCACACCTGCCGCATTTCTCTGATGCATTAATGCCTTGAATAAACAAGCTTAAATGAAATAAGATAAAGTATCATTTTGCAAAGATTCCATGCTTTGAATTACTTTACAACTTTAAATAAATTACACTCTGACGATAAAAATTAAATTAGAAACGTCATATTCTAGTCGAAATAAGCTTATCACACATTTATATTACTGTCATAAAAACGACTTCAAACTTCTCACGATATTGTATTTCAGCCCATACGCAATTGATGTAAAGCCATTACACGAATAATGTATAACTGATGTGGTGTATAAAATATCATAAAAATTAGTACAAATAAAAATAAATGTTTGTTTGGACCCATGCAGGATAATAAGGATGTATGCAGCACCACCCAGAACATGGAGAAAGAAGAGCTAAACACACGTTTAGATGCAAGTTCAAGAGTGAATAGTGAAGAGGTGTTTTTGAGAGTGTATGATCTGTCCAAAGGCATGGCCAAGATACTCTCTCTACAGATTCTTGGTTTTCAGGTTGATGGGGTGTGGCACACATCCATAGAAGCGTATGGAAACGAGTACTTCTTCCACGGAGGACTTGTAGTTCAAAAGGCAGGGACAACGATGTTCAATCCTTGTATTGAACGGGTTTCGCTTGGTAGTACAAGCTGTTCCCAAGACGTTCTTGAAGATTTCTTCAGGAGTTGCGAATCAAACTGGAATGAAAATACATACGACTTTTTTGATAATAACTGCAACAATTTTACTAACTGGCTGGCAAATTTTCTGGTGGGCAAGGACATTCCCAGTTATATTCTTGACCTCCCAAAAAAGGTCAAAGGCTGTGAAAATTTCAGGAGATTTTTTGATATTTAAAGTGAAATTATTAGATAAGCACGTAAAACATGCACAAAGCTTGTTTAATTAACAGATTGGTGGGGCAACGCGACCGTGCCTTCATTGAAAAATCTACATCAGTCTCATTAAAACACATTTAAACGCAAAGATCTGTTTTAATATTTGAAAGACTAAAGGCAGATTTGCTTTTGAAAATAAATTGGTTCATTTATTGTTTTTTCCTATTCTCTTTATTGTTATACCCTTCAAGTACTCTTTTGCTTCCTCTTCAGTCATTTTGATAAGCTTAATAAATCCTTTTTTCGAACTGTTTTTACTGCCGTTCTCTTCGTTTCTTTTGGAATTGCTCTTGTCCGCGTCGTCAGAAATATTAAATTCTTTCTCAGTCCATTCTTCAGCAAACTTCATTCTTATAACCTTCTTTGGAGCATCGACAAATGCGCAATCTTTGATCGCTTGCTTAATTTCTTTAACGTCAAGGTCTTTGCTGCATTCAAACCTGAACAACTTGGGAATAAAACTGTTTTTGACCTTCTCTCCAAAAATTTCATCCTTCTTTTCATCCTTTCCTTTATTCTTTGTCGAAAGATAGTCTTCTTTAGTCATTATCTCAATGAGGCTAGGCTCAACCTTTTGCTTTTTTACCTGCTCCTCATTTTGACTTTCAACCCTGTCCTCAATTTTCAAATTAATTGCAGCTTCTGCCTCTTCTTTTGAACTAAACTCAACAAAACACGAGCCCTTAAACCTTCTATCTTCGCTTCTTCTCATAGTTATTCTTACTGGTTTGCAATACCTTTCTAGAATCTCTTTGATTTTATCAAGCGTAGAGTCAAGACCGAACCCTTTCATGTATAAGACCCGTTTAGAAATCTGCTTGTCATTCAAATAGTCCTTGAATTCCTGGGTTTGGACTTTTCTGAGCAAGTTGTCCTTTATTTCTACGATTTTTGAGTCTCTAACCGCTTCTTTAATTTGATCTACTGATGGGCTCATGGCCTGAAGTCTTTTAAAAGTAAGAAGAACAGAAATAGGAATAAACCCATCATTTTCAGATGCCTTTGCAATCATAAACTTATCTCTTGAATAGTTTGAGTCGCTGAAATAGAATTCTATTTGTTCTTTGAGTTTTTCCATGCTCATGAGACGTGGGGAAAATTTTGCAAAATAGCAAAATATACACAAAGTTGCAAACGCAGACATAAAACAGATCATAAGCACCACATAATAGACATATTTTATGATAGTGCACATGGGAGTTGCTTCCACAATGTATTTATTCATCATTTATATAAAATTTATAGTATTGTGCTAAAACTTATCGATTTTGTCTTGTAAAAACTCTATTATTGAGTCTAAGTACTTTTTTCTATTCTGATTTGCATGCTTGTGATAGAATTCTGGGTTTGTCTCGAAGTTAGGCTCAAAATACTGTCTGAACGGATTGTCATCGGGAATAACATCGGGGATGGGCGCACCGCAGAGAACCGCCGTTTCATATGCCCAACACCTAGCAACATTGTGTATAGTGTAGCCGCCCCCACCCAGTACTAAAAGTGGTATTTCATAGCTCATCACAAACTTAAGACACTCAGCATGTCCTTTTATGCTTAGGCTGAATGTTCCTAACTTGTCCTCAGCTAGTGAGTCAGCACCTGATTGATATACAATTACATTTGGCTTGAATTTTCTGATGGCATTTGAAACCACAGGCTCAAATATGTATTTATACGAGTCATCATCTATTCCATTCTGAAGTGGCACATTCAGTGCTTTCCAGTCACCAGTTATCAATGTTCCAGTGTCAGGAAAGAATCCATCGCCATACTTATGGAGAGACAGAGTTAAGACTCTGTCATTGTCCAAAAATGCCTCTTCTACTCCGTCTCCATGATGAACATCAACATCAATGTACATGACTCTTTCATACTTTGAAAGAAGCTCAAGAATTGCCATAACTATGTCATTTACAAAACAGAAGCCACTTGCCTCTTCTTTTTTAGCATGATGCAGACCACCGGCCCAGTTAATGACACAGTTGTAGAGACCAGAATTGAGAATGAATGCTCCATTAATAGACGCACTAGCATATCTTTCACAGAAATCAAATATATTTTCAAATACTGGGCAGTCTGGCGTCTCCTTCACTCCGATTGATTTTAAATATTCATCGCTATGATACGTAATTGGAACTTTAGTCGGAGCATAGAGGTCCAGATAATGCTCTAGTTGATATGACTTGACTAGCGAATGTGTCATTGTTATTCTGAAAGGATTCATTGGGTGGTCTTTTCCATAGCTATGAAGGCCTATTGTTTCATCATACATGTAAGCGATTTTCATGGGTGAAAAGTCCTTTGGAAAACTAGAATAAATACTTCCAAATGCTGTTGCATTTGCACCGGCAGGTGTTTTATCATTACTGCCATTTTCGCACTTTTAGCCCCAGCCATATTTAGTTTTTCGTCTCGAAAATTTTAAGCCAGAAAACTGAAATATGGCTGGATTCAAGCACAGATACATCGTTGTGAAGATAGATTACAGACATACAAATCGTCGGGAAAGTACGCATTTAGATGCTGCGCTGGCTCAAGGAATTAAAAATCTGCTCTACAACTCAATCAAAACTAATTTTGGCGAGTACGTCCTTGGAATGATAGATTGTTTTGAGGTAGTTGAGCGATACGACTGCCTTGGTATTGTAATTATTAGATGCAATCTTTCTATTCATAAGTATGTTTGCTACACAATATGTTCGATGGGTAAAGTTAGTGAAGCTGAAGTGAGATTTAGCATTTTGGCGGTTAGCGGAATTCTCAGAAAAGCCAAAAAGAGGTTATTAGAGATTGAAAACAGACTGAGTGCAAATAAGTAACATAGACAGATATCCACAAATCAAAATCTTGAATAAGGTTGATGGATGTATTTGACTATTTTCGTCAAACACTGTCCCAACTATAGTTTAATAAGCATTTATTGTCACTTGTTGTTTCAGATTGAAACTTTAAAAGCATGCCGAAAATAAACACGGCAATGGATTATGAATTACATGACATGATGGAATTTCGTTCGATTTTTATCAACTACCAATTCATAAAAACCATAAAAATTATTGAGAAGATGAAGGTTTTCCAGGGATTTGACATTAAAACCAACGAGGACGTTTTGATTAAAATAATAAAGCTGGAGAATGTCGGGCAGTTCAACTGCCTCAATAACAGAACATCCTTTGATTCTGTCTGTGATCTTTATAAAATCTTGTCTATTTTGAATGTAAAGTCACTGCCCAAAGTTTTAATAAACAAGAAAATTCAGAACTATCAAGTAATTGTTCAGACGGCAGCAAATGGGATGTTTTTGGAAAGATACATAGAAACAAGCACCGATATCAACTGCACAGATGCTCTAAAAATCATTGCTCAGCTTTTAGTGCTTCTAAACTACCTCTCCACAATGAAGATTAGAGTTTCGGAATTTTCAATAAAGAGCATTGTGATGGACGAAGGCAATAATGTGAAAATATACGAGATCGACTGGATGTATTTTGATGATAGCATTGACAGCCAATATGAAAACAGACATGTCAGAAATTTGCTAAAAATACTTAGATACATTTTAATGAAAAGCGATAAAAATGCTACGCAAGCAAATGCACATATTACAAATATTAAAATGGCACAGAGTAAAAACCATGGCCGGAAGTCCAGTAGATTGTCAAAACAAGCAGAACTCGATGCATATAGAAAAATACAGTTGCTACAGACAATGATGTACAATTCAACCGATATCTTGACCTTTAGCCATCTAAACAACATTTTAAACATAAGCGAAAGCCCGGTCTTTAGGAATCTGTTCATCTTAGATTCTCTTGTCGTTTCTGAAATTCATAAGCTGGGATTTTCCGATTTTGATGGCACATTGGCAAATTCTGCAGCCAGTAAGCACTTTTACTTGTACAGACTTGTTGAAGATAACGTTGTAAGGTCTGAAATTAGAGGACATTGCAAGACATTCCATCATCTCATGGATCATTTGAACAAGGCAATATCCGAGAAGGGAATATTAAACATTAACCGAATGGAAGATTCAATATTCAGAGTATTATCTGAGCAGGAAGAAGAGAAGTTTACATTAATTAGGAATAGAATGCTGGTTCTTTATGAAGGCCTTTCGTACTATTCATCATTTTACAAATGCATGAGCTGTGCGGGATCTAACGACTTGGCATTTATTGAGATACCAATTTTTAATTACGAAAGATGGTTTGATATACTGAAAACCCTGAAAATGGCAAAGATTCCTGCGTGGAGAAACGATGATAAAATAAAGATAAGAGATGAGAGTGTTGGGCTGTCTATTGTTGTGAAACTGAAGAAAAAGACGTATAACAGTGCGTTTTAACTTTCAAAAAGGAAAGAGGCAGAGAAATAGACTTTTTGCACTTAATAAGTGAGTTGGTGGAGTCAGGGAGGTATAACGATTAGACAGTAGTAAATCACACTGACATGCCATTGATTGATTTGATCCTTTTTAAACTAGCATTGCAAACAAAAAATTTTCAGGAGCTATCCTTGAATGCCACTGACACTTTTTGAGTTTGCGGAAATCATTGGAGTCCCACAAATTTCAATGCTAGTTTACTCTAGGATTTGTCCTGCAAATACTTTCCTTGAGTTTCTCTTTTATTCAGTTCCACAGTATCTAGTTTTAAGGTTTATTGAAAGAGCATACCTCGTTTACCTAGCATTGATTACTGTGCTTTTAGTTGTTCCTACAAAATACCACCGCACTTACACAACTCACACTGATCCCATTGATAGAATGAGAATGACCATTTCATTTTTAGTTTGTCTTGCTATCTTTGCTGCTGATTTTAAAAACTATGACAGCGGTAGATTCGGGAAGAGCATGAACTGCGAGTTTAGGCTAATGGACGTAGGCGCTGGATCTTTTGTATTTAATTCTGGCCTTGTTTCATTTAAGGCTAGCAGACAGAAGAAATTAATTAACTCTGGAAAATGCTTCTTTTTTGGGATTTGCAGACTTTTATCAAAAATTTTGCTTAGAGTCGATATTAAAGAAGCAGAGTTTGGCAAGCATTTTAACTTCTTTATTGATCTGGCACTTTTGAATCTAATTTCAATATTTGTAAATCCACAATTTCCATATGTAAGTGGGCTGGTTTTGATCTTTTGGTACCAAATAGCCTTGTTCCTCGGGCTTGAAGCTAAGATTCTAAACAACGATAGAAAAAACTTTTTCACTGCAAACCTTGAGGGAATAGTGTTTTTAGTACCACAATTTGGCACATATCTGATGTCACAGGAAATAGGAAAATCGGTTGTTATGGATAAATCCATGAAAAAGGTTGTGATGTACTTTATGGCTTCTGTTGCTTTGTTTTGTGGAACTTACTTCTACGAGCCTGTTGCAAGAAGACTCCACAATGCACCGTATTGTCTTTTAATGCATGTGTCACACACGGCCATTATCATATGTTTTGATTTTCTCAACATTCATTTCAAGATTGGTGAGCTTAAGGTTAGTACGTTTGGAAGTAAGAATATGCTAAACATACTCATTATTTCAAATGTGCTGGTGCAGGCTGCACGATACATTGGATATTTTGAAGAATCCAGCGATATCAAAGTAGCCATTAAAATTCAGATATATCTATTTATAATATTTTACCTTATATTTAAAATTCAAGGATCTTTGAAGAGCCAAGCAGCGGCAAAGGTGGAGGCAAGCACAGATGCAAAACCAGTTGGCAGTAATGAATCAATTAAAGCATAGTTTGTCAAGGTTATAGGAAACTTTACGAATATTTCATAGTTTAAATGGATCAGCCAGTTGTGTTTTAATTTTTGCACAAAGAAAGTCTTTTCAATTATTTTTGCATCAATTTCTTCAGTTTTTTCTTTTTTTGCTAAACCTGCAAAAATTTTTGTTCAGACAATGGGTCAGGCGGACTTTTCAAGACAGTACAACATAAGCTACATTACAAGATACAACAGAATGAGAGAGTTGATAATGAGCAACCCATCCATTTCAGAGTACAGTCTTCCTCTCAAAAAGCTAGGCGATGATATTTTTGAGGAATGCATTGTAATTGCTATTCTTGTTCTCGACTCAAAACTCAAGTTTTCGATTTTGCAAATGAACGATCCAAATGTAGAAAGCTATGTTCCGAACAGCCAGCTGTACATCGAAGACTTTTCGGGCAAGCTGCCCATTGTATTTTCACAATCATTTAACAAGCTCTCTTTATTGTGCACAGGCACCGTATTGGGATTTGTAGGATGCAAAATTGAAACGAACGTCTTCGTCTGCACCGATGTAATATTTCCAAAGCCCGTTGAAGTACCCGCAAATGCATCCATTCGGAACTCCACGGATGCCAATATTAAGAGCGATGGTAGACCTGCCAAATCAACTGTAGAAAATGTGCTTCTTATGAGTAACATTGTGCTAAATCATTCAAATTTTGAAAAATGCAAGGCAATGGTCGACTACTTTTACAAGAAAGTTAGTAGCATTGTCGTATTTGGCGATATCTACACAGAATCCAATAGAGAGCCGGATTTCTCCGATTTTAATAATATTTTTAATGAACTAAATGATTTCAAGGGCCAGATAGTACTCGTTCCGGGACCCAACGATCCAACGACGAAGATGCTTCCACAGAATCCGCTTCATCAGCTATTCTTTGATCAAAGGCTCTCAACATGTTTGAGAAACTTGTCACACCCCGCCCAAGAAACTGTTTGCGGAAAGAAGGTTGTGTTTATGAACAACCAAATATTAAACGATCTAAGGAAGTATACCATGAACATAGTAGCTGGCCCTCAAACACCAATTGTACTTGGGGATGCTGACATTCTGGAGCAGCTAATCAGGATAAGACTGATTGCTCCAAATTGTCCTGACACAGTTGGTTCCACGCCATTTTTCGAACACGATCCATTTTTAATCGACGATTGTAACTATTTGGTTTGCGGAGGATGCAAAGAATTTCAAATCAAAAGGGTCGGAAAAATAGTTGCTGTTTGCATACCGGATTTTTCAAAGAGCCACTCGGCAGTGCTTGCTGACTTTTCCAGCGACAGTTTCACAGAAATAGTACTGGATCTTTAGGTAGCACTTTTAATACATTTAGTAAAGACTGTGTCATTAGCTAGGCTACGTTGCTATCCTCAGCATGCTTTATGTATTTTAGAATGATGGTTTTAAGACGGTTAAATATAAAAGTATAATAATCTAAAGTTTTATTAGCCTAATTTAAATTCATTTCCCTATTTTTCTTTGATCAAAAGTAAATTTTACGATTCTATTGATATAATTGAATCCATACAGATTTACCTCTTCCTCAAGTGCCCTGAACTTATTCAGTGCATACACCCGTCCGTTAAACTCATCAAACTTAATATAGTCGTACGGTTTCAACTCGGTATACAAAGGATAGATCTTTGCAATCAGTCTTGGCTGTTTTGAATAGAAAATCGGATAGCCAGTGATATTTCTCTCACATTCTGAGAATTTCAGCTCATTTTGCCTATTTTCAAATGCTTTGATCAAGTCTTGTACGTTTATAAAGGGCAGAATGGGGACTGCCTGCCAATCCATACATTTCTGGAACATATCCAATTTAAACTCCGTTGGATAGTATTCTTTAAACTCATCAAAAACCGAATGAAGACAGCTGGGAAGAAGATCCTTTGAGGAGGGTGGAAGAACGGTCAGTAGTTGCTCCAAAGGCTTAAGAGGTCTGCCAGTGGTAAACTTGAACTTGACATCTTTGACCAATGCAAGATCAGTCATAAAGGGTGCAAAGTGGTAAGGGTAGTACCATTCCCAGCTTGGCATGTCATAGAAGTAATAATTATACACCCACTCCAGTCCCTTAATGTATTCTTCACAAGCAATTAGAAGATCTTTTTCTGAAGTTATTCCCATTTTTTCAACATAAAACCTGATTTTGCCTCTTTCTGTTTCCAGGAAAAACTCCTCGGAGGGGTCATATGGAAGATTCATTCTCTGCCTTACATTGACTAGGTTATTCCTCTTTTCTACTATAAATGTATTTTCTCGTCTAGCACATTCGATAAAAAACTCTCTAAGAACATCGTAGTTGATTTTTCCGTTATCAGTTATGAAACTTCTTGTGTTTAAATAGACAGTCTGGAGGATATGTGTGAGCTTATCAAGAGCATCCGTTCTTATCTCAAAGCATGGCGTGCATGGCAAAAAATCATTGCCAACAGTAAAACACAGAAAAATCCAGTCTTCTAAGAACTTTCTGTGGTTAAAAGGCATTTTCATCACATATTTAAAGTCCCTAATAATCAAATGCTTTAATCTTGGAATGTCAACCAATACAAAGTCTTTCTCATTTGACAATGATCCATTGCTATTGCCATGCTTCGGAGGCTCCTCTCTCAGTACCATTACTGAGTGGTCAAAGAGAGATAGCCCGAGAAATATTAAGTCAGCATCTGGACTGAAAATAACAGAGGAAAATTTGGGATTCTGGTGTTTTCGTATGTATTCCATGATTTTCTGCTCGCCTTCTCCAGGCACGCGGTAACTGGAATAAATGACATTAAACCCTGTCCATCTTTGATCAAAGCTCATCTTAAAGCTGATCAGTTCCTGGAGAAAAGCATCCAATCTCTGCATGAATTCGGTACCAGGTGATATTGCATTTGTATCAAATACGCCACATCCATTAGGCGTGGCTTCATCACTCATATTCTTACTCACTGCAGAGTTTTCTATTTCCTGGTCCAAAACTGTCAATCTTGAATGGTGAGCTGGCTCATTTCCACAGTCATCTTTAAAATAGAAGTTCCCCTGTTCCGAGACTTCTCTAGCATGCACAAACCGTCTTGAGCGTTGTTGATTAAGTTTGGCTCTTGGAGCCACTCCATCCACAGAAATGTACAACAGTCTTCTTGGCCTTATTCGTGCTATGACCTCGTCCATGTATTTTTCTAGATTCTTGTACAGTTCAGTATCTGTGTCGGCCATGTTCTCCAGTGCTTTGTTGCAGCAGGGATGGATTATGGCATTGAAGTCAAGATACAAGTTGTCGGTGAGATGGTCCTCTTCTCTGTTTGGTTTTAGCTTGACTTCGGGATATCTCTGAGTTATCCATTTGTATAGTGATGGAACGCCCATATATCCTGGGGTGGTGAAACCAAAAATAAAAGGAAAATATCAAACCAATCAAATGACAGACACGAGACATTGTTTGTTATTTATTGCACTCTTGATAAAACAGGAGAGTTTATGTGGTCTGACTCCGCCTTTTCGTCTAATTTCTCTTTGAAAGATATCGACTCTACATCCTATCAATTATCAAGGAGATATATTAATCCTCTGTGAAATACGATGTTGGCCAAAGCACACCAGAGCGTCCTAGCACTAGCCTATTTATAGACTTTATAGAATGTTGCTCAAGCTACATGCATTTTGTACAAGTTAAGTGCTTTCAATTAAATTTATTTAGAAATTTTTTACTTAAAATTTGTATTCTTCCATCCTAGTTTTTCTTCTTTTTTAAAAAAGTTTACCCAGCATGCCAGAACACTCGGAAAGCACACCGTCAATCTTTGCAAACTTAACTGTTCCTTTTTCTATTTTATTAATTAGTATGGTTTCGTGTCTACTCCCAAGGATACTTTCAAACTCCAAAATTGTTAGAAAATACTTCTCAATGGTTAACGTTTTCAACTCTGGGCTTCAGCTTTCAACAATAATTGTAGATTTGATTCCTCACATGAACTTGAAAAAAGGTGACCATCACCACGCCTCTGATCTTTATCCATTCGTTGCATCGGGCGTTTGTTTCATAGCTTTGGTGGCTATTGATTCGATCTTTCTTCATCCATCGGAAGAAGAGCCGACCAAAAAGCAGTCAGAGAATCACAATAAAGAAGTGCTGCAGCATTTGCACCATCACAAATGTCTGCATAATCACACATCGAGCCAGCACGAAGAGCTTGCCCATCAGCATGGTGGGGATTGCCACGAAAGCCTTGGAACATGTAACACAGGCGCTATTTCAAAGTCACAGACCAAAGCCAAAGCCTTTCTGTACTTATTTGCCATTTCTGTGCATTCATTCTTTGAGGGACTGGGCTTTGAAATTAACCTCAAGCACATTCCTCTTCTTGCAGGACTGATATTCCACAAGATTCTAGAGTCGTTTGCCATCGGAGCATCTGTTCACGAGTCTATTTTTTCAAATAGCTCGAAAATGTTTTTATTGTTAATTTACTCAGTACTAACGCCAGCTGCAATTATGCTGAGGGGATTGAGTATATTCACAAAACACACAGCCCTCAAGCAATGGACCATGGGTCTTTGTTTAGGTGCCCTGATGTTTGTTGTTTTCTTTGAGGTTATTGGACACTCTTTCCATGGTGGGAAGGACAATATAAGAAAGGTGTTTAGCATTTCATTTGGATATGTGCTTGGCTGTACTGCAATTATCTTGTCACATGGCCATGGACACCACCACCATCATTAAAGAAGCTTTTATTGAGCATGCTTAAAATAGCTTTTACCGAATAATTTATTTATATACTATTTGATAGCTTATCTACTATGCGAGATTGTCTTTAGCGCAGTCTGAATCTTGGAGGTTGATCAAACAGCACAACTTCTGTGACTCTCTTGACTTGTCTTAGTTCTTTTCCCACTTTCTCAAAAACAGTAAAATCTTTTTTTACAATTTTCCCCTGAAGTGTAAAATCTCTGAAAGTTATAGTTAACGAACTTTGATCAAATTTACCATCGAACAGATCTAAATTCTCAAAACGTCCTTGGAATTCTAAAATTTTAACATCTTCTTCGGAGCTTTGAACAAGGATCATGGGCAATAAAAATATGTTCAGCAATACAAAATGTGGAATTTCCATTAACTCACAGCACCAAGTGCAAACTATGTTGCTGGCTCAGGCAAGATACACAGTGGTCTGTACAATCAGAAGTGTGCGATTGCTGGCTTTGTAATAGTCACAGAGCAGTGTTATCATTTGATTTCTGCATCGGTGCTGAATGTGCACTTCCTTTGTATTTTTCAACCCCTTGATGGGAGCTAGAAAAAGCACAAGAAAGAAAGTCAGAAAGCCAGCAGTCCAAAAAATAGAAACAAGATTTGACTGCCCAGTATGCAACCATGAAAACGTGGTCCAATGCAAGCTGGTTTCTAAAACTAAAAGAGGAATGGTTTTCTGCAGTATCTGTGAATCACACTTCAGCTGTGAAGTAACGACCTTAGATAAGCCGATAGATGTATATCATACATGGATAGATCAAATCTCAAGTACAAAAAAGTGATAGAGCAGGCATAGACTACGAAACGAGCATTTTAGATTGTATTCTATTTACTCTACAAGCATAGTTGAATAAAAATTATTGGTTTGCCATTCTATATTGAAGTTTCCTACTAGGAGTGTCTTCGCCATTTAGGATTGATAGAATTCTGTTAAACTCTGTAACGTAGCTGTTCTCGTTATCTGACATATGAAAAATTCCTTTAACAATCTTAAACGTCGATTCGTCTGACTCCATAAGAGCATCAAACGCATCAGTTTTGATTTTACTAATGTTTTGATTACTGTCTATGATATTTATACAAAGCACAGCGATGTACAGGTCTTTATCGGATTGTATTTTGTGATCTTCAAAATATGAATACTTGTAAACGGCGCACAATATTGCAAATATGCACACAATTGATTCTTGTCCTAGGAAGTATTCTGTATTCTCTTTTAGTTTTGTGTTTAGACATTCTAGAAAGCGCCGGAGTAGATCAGGCGAGAGCTCCTTGTAAATCAATATTATAAGCAACGGTGCTAGATTATAATGCAGGTATTCCAGATTATCAATTAATGACTCCACAAACTCCTCGGCTTCCCGGCATTGCACAGGCCTTACTATTTTTAACATTGATCTGAGCTGACCATCCTTTTCTATTATTTGCTCTTTATTTACAACTTCTTTTATTTCAATAGTCTTCAGTCTTTCAACTAGATTGTTTCCCAGGTCTTTCTGTTTAGTACTAACTTGCACTTCCTTGGAGGTTTGAGGATCCATTTCCTGTAGGCTCTCCGCAGTCTCCTTGACTTCAGTTTTTCCTAGTGATGCTATGAATCTTAAAATCATTTCCCTCCTCTTTTTGGCAAAATTGTCATTTTTGTCTAGATTGATCAAGTAAAGCCTAGAGATCAAAGACATGAGTCGGGAACGAATGGCATACCCCCGGTAAAATAGATCAGCTCCCTTCGACTGTCGTCACTTTTTGTATGGCTTTTCATCGAGACATCCGTACTTTCCTTTGCCGTATTTATCAGGTTTGTTAAGAATATGCTAAGAAATATATGGTGTTCTTTTCTCTTGGTATATCTACTATCGAAAATGAAAGGGATGTAGTTTTCTTTCTTCGGCGCATTGCACGCGAATACAATCAAATCCGACCACTCTATATTGCTTTTCAGGTTATTTAAAACTGAAAAGAGCTTGTATGATGCTTCAATTTTACAAAGATCGTTGAGAAACTCTACCCTTTCAAAGGTGTTTGTAAGGCTCCAGAACAAATCTAAAAATTTATATTTGCTTACAATGAAATCGTCCCGGAGGATTTGGCACTGTGCGTTATAGTGGTGTTTAAAAGGTCTTTCAAATTCCAAATGCAGCCTTTGGTCAACGGTGCCTGTTTTATTAGTTTCGTGGTCAGGTGGTGAGCTGTAGCTTTCTTTGCTTTTGACTGATCTTTCAAATACTGTAAAGTTTAATAAGTCAGCATCGAGAAACTCAATATTCCTATTGCCGGCTTTTAAAAATAGCTTGAATATGCTTTCTAAACATGCAGTTGCGGACAGAACAACCATTATTTCTTCATAAACTGTTGAGCGCTTGTACTCCCTGATATTCTCTGCCAACAGCCTAAATAGACCCATGGAAAGCTTCCTCAGATCAGCATCTGTCTGCTCCATATTACTAGATAGAATATCTGTCAATGTTTCAACGGTGTTGATAATGATTTTACTTTCAGAAAACCCAATAAAAATAAAATTTTGAGGATCCACAAGAAGATCAATAAGATATGTAAGAAGTGATGCCACGAAAACATTGTTGAACAGCTCAGGACATGTTCTTCCAGCACAATGCAGTGCGGTGCAACATTCAATGACTGTTCTATCAACGATGTGCTGATCCAGAAACATCCCCAATTTTTCAATAACAGGGAGGAGATTTTTGTAAATCAGCTTGTGGTTATCAAGCAATTTCATCAGACAGAGTAGAAATTCAGGCTCAGCCCCTTCCGTAAATAAACTTTTGATTTGGTCTTTGAATATCGTGTAAATTTTACTATATCCAAACATGGTTCTATAAAATTCAAGATCATTACTTTTATCACTTGGATCAGCAGATACAGCACTTTTCAACATGGAAATACATCGAATATGCAGCTCTGGAGACTGTGATGTGACTTTTTTAAGAAATTTTGACATGAAACTTTCAAAGTCGTTTTTAATGAAGATGTCATTTTGAAGAAAACTCTTCATAAACTTCAGCAGTTTGTTCATTAGTTCATCATTAAGTTCTACACGAGAGGAAATGTGGACATCTTTCAGGTAGAAAAAAACCAATGATGGGTCTGGGTTTCTGAGTGCCCGTTTTATCTTCCTTAAGCTTCTATTTCTAGGTAGTTTTTTTGTGCCTTCTGTCTCATTCATTGTTCTACCTCTGCGCTTCCAAGATAAAACAGCAATTGAAACGTGTGTTTTAAGTCTTTAGAAGCCACATGCCAGTGTAGAATTAAATAGCATCGGCAAGGTATTCTCATTGGGCAGTTTGATTTTCTCCTTAAATGTGAAATGGTGTGGTTAAAGGAGAGGTATGAAAGTGCTAATGCTATTATCAGCAATATACTGGACAACAGGACTCTGTACCTCTTTAGGGCAAGCAGACGTTAATATGCTCAAGGAGAAAATCAAGCAACTGATTGGCACTTGTGATTCTTTAATCAAAAACCTTGAAAAAAAACCAGAATCACTGCTACTTAGAG